>NC_090933.1:477867914-478167914 GCF_040938575.1 Ambystoma mexicanum | reverse complement strand
ATGACCTGAATCAGGGTTTCAATGAGGGCCCCTACCTGTTCTGTTGACAGGCAGATGGATACATCATCCTTAGCTTCTGCTCCTCCTCCAGTCCAATACCGCACAGGTGAGAAACGTTACTCACTGTGGCAAACTTACTGCCCTTATCCCAGGCAGGTACAGCAAGACATAGCAACCATTTAAGCTGAAGATGGTAAAATCAGAAACTAATGGTGTAACAGTAACAAGCACATGCATTAGACACACATCACACATGGACTTCACATGAAGAAACTCAGACACTACCTAAAAAATGCATTTATACATGAAGAATATTAACATAGCACCTGTAAAACATGAATAATGCAAACTTGCCTAATATATAAGGTGAATGCAACATAAAACGACATGCAAATATAGCTCACTAACATAGAAACAAGAGGGTGATGGGGCAGCTAGCTTCTTTAAAATGGATGCTGCAACAGTGAGTGGGAAAAATGGGAGTAGCTGTGGGCATTGAGTGGGATAGGAATTATAATGAGAGGAATAACCAGAGGCGCAGAAAGTAGAGTGAGAGGAAGGAGGGAAAGGAATAATAGAAGTAGGAGGATAGTTGGAGATAGAAGCGGTAGCCAGAATAGGTATGAGAAAGGAAGTAAGATGGAGGGGTGGAGGTGGAAATGTGAAGTGAGAGATTGGAGTGACAGTGATGTAATGAGAGCAGAACAGTTGCTGGGATCAGTACAGTAAAGGGCAGCAAAGGGTAAGGTGTGAGAAGTTGTGAAATGAGTGTGTGTGACACATGGTGAAAGAAGGCACCGTTCCCTATTTCCAGAGACTAACCAATGATAGTAAAGGGAAAGCTAGAAGTTCCCTAAGGAGTCAGGTAGCCATCAAGTTAGGGAAAACAACTGTAGCAGTAGTCAGAAGAAAGACAGGGGTTTCCAAACTGAGAGTTACGAACAACCCTGATAGGGATGGGTGGGACTGGGAGGTGGGACCCAGGCCCGGGGAGGTCTAGAGAGGAAAGGGACAGCCATAGAGCCAACCAGCCCCAGTTCAATAGGCCCTGAAGAACCAAAAAGAAAACAGCCATTCTGAAAAATAATCTTAAATAAACACCCTTGGATTTTATTACAAGAATCAGCATGATTATTTGTGGTGGGTCGCCTCATCACATAATGCTTAAATTGGATGAAAAGAGCAGTGAGGAGTTTAAAGAAAGGGAAATGGAAGTTACAGAACGGCAGGAGAAAGAACAGGAGAAAATAATGGAGGAGGAGAGGAAAAGTGAGCAAAAGAGAGAAGAGAGAGCAAAATGCATGAAGAAGAAAGGGAGAAGGAGAGACAGGATACACAACGAGAAAGAGAGAAAAGGCAAGAAGAATAAATGAACAATAATAAATGAAGAAAGGAAGAGAGGTAAAGAGAAAGGAAAAAAGAGGAAGAAAGAGAACAGGAGAGAGACCAAGATGCAGAATGAAGTATTGAAAGGAAACAAAAAGAAGTTCATGATATTATTAGGGAGAATACGCTCCCAGACAGAGAAAGAGACATGAACAGAAAGAAAGAGAGAGAAGCATAGAGAGACGCTGCAAGGAAGTTGATGAGATTATAAGAAGACATGCATTGTCAGATAATGAGGATGAAGGGGTGATGAGAAGAAGTTACAGCCTCGACAGGAAGAGAAAGAGTGACATTGAAGCAATAGGAAGTTGGAGAACAGTCAAGCCAGAGGAAGGCAGAAATATAATGCAGGACATATAGGAGACTTCCACTGGGACGACTAGATTTTCAGGCTAGAGAGGATGAAGAGGATGACGATAACTATGATACAATGGTTGAAGACTAATAAGGTAGGGAAAGCAAAGAGGAGACACCGTAAGCCCTCCATGTGTATACAGATAGGGAGGGAGGTAGATTGGACAGATGTAGATGAACCGGCAATAAGGCCAGAGCACATTCAACTATCGAGACGCTCGATGCTGCGCTCAAACTGTTTAGTAAAGCAAATGCAATATTTGACCAGGCTGAAAAATGTACCAGAGCAGACGAGAGTTACCATGACAGACGCAGTAACAGAGACAAAATGTGTTGTTGTTATTGAATGTGGCACAGGGATAAAACAGTTCCCCTTATTAGAGAAATGGTTAGAACTAGCACAACATATACCATGTCCACAGACGGATAAACATAACTTGATTTATAAATTACCTTAGCGTACAGCAGGGGTGTGGAATGTGGATTTAAGAATTGGAAAGAATGACAGCCGGGATGACGCTAGCATTAGGCAACATAAAAATCCTATTCGCTGTCATGTTGGGCGAACAATCAGAAGACATTTGGAAACAGGCAGGATATCCCAGGGTGATAACTCAAGACACTAGCCAAAACGGGGCACCTTTTATTAATTACAGAGCAGGAGTTTGATAGGCACTCAGGATACAATATCCAGACACAACAGATATGGGTGCAATTATGACACGGAAAATGTGGCCTGATAAAGATTCAGCTGCATACATACAGAACATCAAAGAACAATTGAGGCTTACGAAATGACTAGAGAACCATGGGACAAATATATTACAATTGTATTATCACATTTTGAGTCAGGAACTTTCCGAAGAGGTACAAAGGCAATTATAAAAGATTGTGGCGGTCAAAGCAAAACCATGAGAAACAATTGACTATTGTTAGGGAGAATTCTCTGTTTAGGCTGAATTTCCTAACCTAGTGAGTCCCCCAGCAGCTTTGCTGGATTTCTGGAGTTTGTTTTTTTCCATCCTGCCAAAAGTGAGACTCTTTTTCTCCCACTCTTGGACATGAATGTGTGTAATTCCTTTGAATGTCAATGTGTTCTATGGGCTATGGGGTCTTTTACTCCATAGGGTCTCATATGTTTTGCTATGTGTGTTACAACGCACCCTCTGTGCCGTAGCACTGGGGCGTCCTAGCGGACCTCCATCATAGACTCCATACCCGGGGACTGACTACTGTTTCCCCGGGCATGTAAAGTCACCATTGGCTTTACTAGACCTAAATTTACTAACAGAACTAGTACAAACCATCATATTGTGGACGTACTAGTAGGGGTAATTCGATTACTCCTAGGTCTGTTATTCGAGGGGGCACTGTCCCGTCCCCGCTCATCGAGTTTTGGCTGGTGGCAGTGGAAACTACTTGTTATATTCGACCCCGAATATAACCCTATGGGATTCTTCCCATTGTTGGAGATTAATACTTTTTCTCTCGTTACTCTCTAACATACCACCGATTTACTTATCTTAAATAAGTCTATCGGATGGTATTTTCTGCCAGAACTCGGTTTTTAAAATGGCGTCTGTGTTCGTCTCTGTGACTCCTAAACCAAAGGTTGAGCCCTTTGTTCCACTTTTGGCGGGCTTCTGTAAAGAGACCCTCCAAAGTGGTGCCATTCTGTCTGGGTTACCACAGGGGTGTGGGAGGGGATTAAGGCACCCTGGACCGAGTTGCCTTGCCAACTCTGGTCGCACTCTAGTGTGATTGGCCCAAGTGGTGAGCCACCCCGCTCACCACTTAGCGGGTTTTGATTGACAGCTAGGCTGAATGAATGGGGGTTTTCTGCATAAAAGCAGGGCTTGTGGGACTGGATCTTGAGAAGTCGCCACAGGACCTAAGAATCCGACGAGGGTAAAGCTGAGCCGACCTGCAACGTCGACACCTCCGGTGGAGCCCTGCGGAACCGACTCACCACTTCCCGACGACAGAGGAGATCTCCCTGCCGGAGAGTCTCTTCCCCTGACTGGTGGGAACAACCAGTCCCCTTTGCTTTTTCTTCGCTCCGGGACGCAGTGGTCGAATTGCCCATGCAGAGCACCTCGGCAACCGGATAGCCACTACCCCTGTACCGCGACCAAAAGGTGGTGCCTTGTGACGGAGCACTCCGCGGCTGGTCTCTTCCCTGGTGGTGCACTGGACTTCACTTTTCTTCGACGACGAGATCATCTCTACTCTTGGCAAAGACCCGACGTGCATCCACCACCAGGAACAACTGCCCCCGCCGGAGCTGTCTCTCCACAAACAAGGTACCGTGTCCGCCTGGCTTCCCTTTCTGCCGGATCGAGTGAGGTGTCTTAATCCTCACCTTTCCATTGGGTCGCCTCCAAGCTTTCTTTAGTGTGTTGTTCTGAACTGGTCCAATCTTTCCATAACAATTTTCGATAAAGACTCGAAGCGCATTTCCACTGAGACACTTTTGGGACATATCGCCTTGCCTCTCTCCGAGTGGGCCTGGCCTCTGAACTTTGTGATCTGCAGTAGACCCTGACTTACTTGCCTTGCATTTGTCCGTAAAGTATTGGTACCAAGTTGACTTCATAACCTGCCTTATTTTTCTCTCCCGACCTAACGAATACTAGAGTGCCATCTAGGTTAAAGCATACACCTCTGTCTGCAAATAAGTGATGCCGGTGAACCTAGACTTGTCGAACTATTGTTAGGGGGATTGATCTTTTTCTTCGTACAGTAATTGTGATTGAAATTGTTTGCCGTATTGAGTGCCAGAGTGTTTTCTATAGATGTGTTCTTATAAATAAATAACTATATATCTTTACACCGAAG
The DNA here is from genome assembly GCF_040938575.1 of Ambystoma mexicanum. Taxonomy (NCBI): domain Eukaryota; kingdom Metazoa; phylum Chordata; class Amphibia; order Caudata; family Ambystomatidae; genus Ambystoma; species Ambystoma mexicanum. The sequence continues at coordinate 478,163,336 of NC_090933.1, read as the reverse complement.
CCTTGTTCCGTGTTTGCTTGTTCTACTGTGTAGATTGCCATATTTTGTATACTCCACATACTGCCTAACTCTTCTTGAGGGAAGTCTGACTGCTCAGCCACAGCTACCAAGTGAATCTGTGTGGTACAGACTGCTAACAAGTGGGTTTACTGCCAAACACCTGTAGTCCTAAATCTTTTGCAGTGGTCCCAGAGGGAACTGCACAGGTTTCCGCCTAACAACTATTGTCCATCATTGCAGATTAAAACAAGAGAAGGACAGAATGAAAGTTGAGTAAAGAAAGATAGAGTAAGTGCAGCTAGTAGAAAATAAACTATTTAAGCTTACAATGGAAGGAGCTATGTTAAAACAATGCTGTGCAGGAGGCATAGCAAGTGCAGCCAGGGCCAAATAGAAACTTTGCAGGGAGGGGGGATTACAATGATTACCCCCAGGGGTGAGGGTTTGTACCCAGAGGGAGAGGGTTTGCATTTCGAACTCAGCAAGGATGAGGGTTTAATGTGGGGCCACCATGATTTGGAGGGCCACTACAACAGTGTTGGACATACAGGAAAATGGTACACATCTCACATGTGTGCAGAAGTAGCAAGTCAGACACTGTCCGCATCAATGACAGCACAGTCACCAGCAGAACAGAATGCAGTGACATTGTGGAATGCAAACATAATACGGCAGGCACCTACGCCTAGAATAAGGGGGTGACGTTAGTAGGAGGGAATATTTTTACTGGTGCAGGACTGAATATATATCCACAATAGGACAGCCCACAGAGAAACTTGATGTGTTCTATCCTATCGATTACACCAGACCTAAAAGAGGAACTGAGGGTCGAAGTGACAATATGTGACAAAACATTTTCCTTCTTCGTAGATACGGGAGTGTCTTGATCCTCGGTTACAGAAGGGGCGTTCTCAATGTCAGGCACTGCCATGAATGCACAAAGACTTTCTGGGATGATAACTATGGTTCCTTTAATGGAAGATTTACCCATCAATATAGAAAAACAAGACATATCTGTGCCATTATTATATTCTCGCAACACACCAGTTAACATATTGGGAAGAGACTTGATGAGTAAGTTAAAAATGACAATATCATTTACTGACCAGGGATAATATGTTGTGCCAGAGGGATCCAAGATGTGAATGTACAAGAATTCAAAACAGCAATTTATAGTCAGAAAGCATAGAGAGGGATTCGAATGGATCTGGAAGTATTCCTTTATGGGGTAAACATATTGCTAGCATGGCTTCCCCGAATACGAGATACATTATTGAGGTTTCCCACAGAATTTTTGTTTTGACCAGAGGTATCCAAGGACAGATTATTACAATCAAGCTAGAAGCAGCAATACTAAGGAAAGAAAAAAGGATTTTCATGGAGTGGATGATGGGGGTTAAATTGGTGCACAGTAAATGCACTTGATGAAACACAAAGACTGACTGACTTGAAACAAGACATTTTTTTAACATCAGTCTTACATATCAACTGAAACTCGAGAGCAGGGAAATACACCAGATTATGTTATTAGTGAGGAAAGTACTGTCCTTTCTCCAAAAGGATTTAGCACACTGTTGACCAGCAGTCCATATGACATCAGTCTACTAAAAGGAGCAGGGGCTGTTAAAATTAAACTAAAGATGGGGGCTATTTTACCACAAATAAGAAAATATACCATGTCCAACGAAGCCGACATGGGTATTTAGGAAACTATTGCTGTCTTAGTGCATCAAGGGATATCAATGCCTTCGGAATATCCATGAAACATGGTTGTGTACCTGATCAAAAGGACAAGAGGGGGGTCATGGAGATTTATCCAGGACTTACACCCCCTGAATAATATTGTTGAGGCAGGCAGCATTTCCATTGGTGCCAAATCCAGCCACAATTTTGTGTAGCATCCCATCCAAAGCTATTTTACTGTGATTGATATAAAGAAAGTTTTTTTTTAAATTCCCTCTCATGAAGAGTCACAGTATTTGATTGTGTTCACTTACATCGGAATTAAGTTGAAACATACTTGTTTACCCCAGGGGTACTGTGAATCACCCTCAGTCTTCAACCGAGTATTGCAGATGGACTTAGGGAATGTACAGCTTGACAGTGCAGTATTCCACTATCTGGATGACATATTGGTGTGTAGCACCACAGAATAAGAGTGCAGGAGAGACTCAGTGAAACTAATGACAGTATTGGCAGAGAAGGGGTACAAAGTAGACAAAGAGAAAATGCAATATTGCCAGGAAGAGGTCCTATGTGTAGGCTGGCTGATATCGAAGGAAGAGAGGAAGGTGACACCTGAGAGATCAGAAGCCATAATGATATGATATGATAGGTTATGTATAACACGCTTAATACCCAGAGGTTTCTAAGCGGGGACCCGGGTATTGAACCCATATTGCTCCTTGTTGTCTTGCTTCCAAGGCATGCATGTGGCCACTGAGCTATCCTCCCGTGCCAACACAGGTAGGCCAGAGACAGTGAAAGCTTTACTGAAATGTCTATCCCTTAGTCATTATTGTAGGACATGTGTTTATGATTACAGCACATATAGCAGACGACTCTTAAAAGAACTTAAGGAAGAACAGAAGGACAACAGTGGTACAGCCTGGACAGGTGAAATGATATATGCCTTTGATGAACTGAAGTTAGAAAATAGAACAGCTCCAATATTAGGGATCCCTGATTACAGTGAAGAATACTTTTTATTTTCCCATTCAAATGAACTAGTGATGATAGCTGTCCTTGTACAGAAAACTACCATGTGGCACAAACCATTAGCATCTTATATTGGAATATAAAGATCTAGTAATGAGAGGCCATTGCCCATGTGAACAAGCATTGGTTGAAGTAGCCTTTGTAATTGAGAAGTCAGCCAGCTTAACAATGGGCTGCTCACTCACTTTATATGTTGAGCATGCTTTTTTCGGCTCCAGACTTGGGGACACAGAGGGCCCCACCCTTAAGGCATAATGTAGCTTAACACTCTGGATCACATATTCTGCCTCAGCAATGGTTCACCCATTGCTACTTTTTGCTACGTTGTGTGGGTGTTTGCCTTTTGGTTGCAAGCACTTCCTTTTGTTGTACCAATCCTTTTCTTTGCCCTCCACATCCACCCCCGCTGGGATGGGGTGTCCGGCGCACTTTCCCAGTTGTGCTCTGGGGGTGAGTTAATTTGCAGCATTGCTCTGACACCATCTGGTTGTTTCCTTAGCAGCAGCCCCATCACATCTAATCTGGATGGTTGCCATAGGACCACACTGGTTAGCATGACATCATGTGACCCTGGTGTTTCCACCCCCTTTTTCTGTTATTTTTAGAGCCCAAATCCTTGGTTAATGTACACTGTTCAAATCGCTCCATGCAGCAGTTCAACTCGGTGTAGCACCTCCAAGCAGCACTTTGAAGGTAACAATTTGGCTTGGTGTTTTGATATGACCGGTTCTGGTTAATAATCCCAGTTGCCGCTGACTCCTCCTTGACAGTTTGCACTAAGCAATCATTTACCCCCTCTTTCAAGTCTAACATTGAGCGCCTTTGACCTAGGCCAACACGCCTCTGTTTTTCTTCTTTCTTCTTCTTTCTCCAAAACCCCTGTAGCCTTTTCCATCAATGCATTTCAGTTTTGGGTAAACGCCTCCATAAACACAACCCACGAGTCCTCCCAGTCAGTGTGTAATTTTACTACATAGCTTCTAGGCATACATTTAGACATAGCACATGCAACACAATAATGGATTTCTAACCTGTTGGGGTGTTTTTCTGGTGTTATATGTATAGGTTACTGCGGGTGATCCTAATACAATGCCTGCAGTACACCATGCACAAACTTGATGTTATTGTCATATGCTATGTTATGTTATTAACACTTGTAAACATGCACGTTCGCCCAAAGGCATCATGGCGCTAGAAAGGAGAGTACCCAATCGAAGAAGACCAATGGAAAGGCCAGACTTAAAACAGATTAGTTTTCAACTCTCTTCTAAATCCAAGATGGTTAACAGTGGCCCTAAGAGATGAAGGGAGGCTGTTCCAAAGTTTTGCCACGGCAACAGAGAAGGCTCTACCTCCGAGCCTTTCCCAGTTAAACCTAGGGACAGTAAGAAGGTTAGAGGTGGCAGAACGGAGGTCCCGGTCCGGAAGGTAGCGGGTGAATTTAAACTGCAAAAATGTGGCTCCCTGACCATGGATTGCCCGATGAGCAATGCACAGTGATTTAAAATGAATTTGCTGATTCACTGAGAGCCAATGCAGTTGGCGAAGCACTGGCGTGATGTGGGTACCATAAGGGGAGCCAGTGGCCAGCCTAGCAGCAAGGTTCTGTATACGCTGAAGGCGGTGTATAAGGCCGATGGGTTGAGACAGATAGAGCGAATTGCAGTCCAGTCGTGTAAGGACTAGAGCGGCCACCTCAGGGGGGCGGAGGGCTTCCGGGATCATGGGCATGACCCTCTTGAGGATTTGGATCTGGTGGTGGGTGGACTGGCACACAGCTGTGACCTGGATAGACATAGACAAAGAAGCGGAAAGGATAACTCCTAAATTCTTTACTTTAATAACTGGATTAGGTAACGGGCCAAGGGCAGAGGGCCAAAAAGCAGAGGTCCACAAGAAGGGGTTAGGGGGGCAACCTACCAACAGTACCTCTGTCTTATCACCATTTAACTTTAGCCAGTTCTGATCCATCCAGATCCCGACTGCTTTTGGGCAATCTTGGAGGCAAACTAAGGTCTTAGACTGATCCTGATCCAAACAGATCAGGATTTGAGTGTCATCCGCCTATGAGTAACAGTTAAGCCCATAAGAGCGGATGAGACAGATCAAGGCCCAGATGTATATGTTAAACAAAATTGTTGATAAAGAGGATCCCTGAGGGAAACCACAGGTGAGAGGACAAGAAGGAGAGAGGAAAGGCGGCATAGCGAGGGTCTGTGTGCGATCTGAAAGAAACGAAGTAAACCAAGCAAGAACAGAACCAGATATCCCAATCTGTGAAAGGCGAGAGAGAAGGATGGAGTGGTCCACCGTGTCGAATGTGGTGGAGAGATCTAACAGGATTAGGGCCCCAACTCCGCCAGCATCGACAAGTCTGGACATGTCATCTTGTACAGAGACAAGGACACTTTCTGTACCTCTCCCAGGCCTGAAGCCTGCCTGGGCATGGTTAAAAATTTTGGAAGATTCCAAGAAGGAGAACAGGAGGGGTGTGACCAATGATTCCAAACGTTTAGACAAAAATGGGAGCAAAGAGATAGGGCGGAAATTAGCCGGGATAGTAGGGTTCAGAGAAGGCTTCTTAATGAGGGGAATATTTGCCTGATATTTGACACTTCTGTTATTGAGTGCATGACTTCTCGCGGATGTTTTTTCTTTTTAAACTTTCTGTAGAAACAAGAAACCACTCCTGATGAAAACCAGCCCATAATGGGCTTTAGTTCAAACAAGGATCAAGGGGAATGGTTTCTCCCCTTAACTTAGAGCTCAAGACAAGAATCAAATGGAAGACAATTGCTGGAACTGAGATTGTCTCACCTAGTAGACTGGAAACTAGGGGCATTTCTGTTTGTCTTCCTGACTGGAAATCAATGATATTTCTGTTAGTTTGCCTTTCCTTTTGCATGATGTTTTCTTATGAGAGACCATGCTTCACAGCAAAATGATATGGCTGTTTTGATGCGAAATTTGGGACATCAAATTAGATTGTGATTCAAGAAGGTCATCTAATTAGGAACCCGACTGACCAGGAAAAGAAGTGTGTTATATGCTTTACCTTCCATTATTTCCTCCTGTTCTTCACACCTTACCATATTCTATCACACCACTCAAATTGTGTGATATACTCATTCATTTTTTTCATTCTTGTTTAAACTGCATGTGTCATTAGCCAGCAGCATGCAGCTATAATGAATTATTAAAAATCATATGAATTCATCATATTTGCTTTTTTGATATCCACCCTCTTTTCCTTCCATTTGTAGTGCTGACATTGCTTTATTTGCCATCCTTAAAAAGCCCAAAAGTACATTAACTACCCAGTAAGCATCAGGCTGCATGTTATCTTTCATCAAATCCATTGATTAAATGATCTGGTTTTGAGTGGTAAACAGAGCCAGACTCATAGCAGAACCAGTAAAGGAGGGAGATTATGTGCGCAATTGCACCACTTACACTGAATATCATGATGAGATTCCCCATGTTAAAGAAAATGCCCTAGAAGGGGGGATAATTCTCTTCATTGACGGGTCATCATCAACAGACCAGAGTATGGGCGAAAGACACTGTGGAACAGCAGTGGTGAAGGCAGGAGAGAATGACTGCTTTGAGACAGTGACAAGTGTGCGATTACCAGTGCATTTCTCAGCACAAGAGGCAAGTTGGTCTGTGTTGATATTGGTGCTTGAAGCGCATGAAGATGAGGTAGTAAGGGTATACTCCAACTCTACCTCTGAGAAATCAACAGTACATGCAGGACTGTTACGTTACAAAAGGAGGGGCTTCCTGCATGAGTCAGCATACCAGTGCAGCATGCACCATTGTTAGACAGGCTCATAGAAGCACTTGAGCATCCATCGGGTATCACTGTGGTGAAGCGTGCAGCACACAACAGAGGTACGGACTTGATTTCTCATGGCAACAAAGCCACTGATCTAGAAGCAAAAAGAGCAGCATACTTCCCAGAAAAATCAGACATTGCGAGTGCACAGAATAAATGTACATGTACACGCATCATGGTGATGAAGAAAGGCTTTAGTACATTACCCATTGCACAATGTATCAAATTACAGGTATGGGGCACCACAAGAAGAGCAGGAGCTATTGAAAAGAAGGTGTGCTCACTGTCCTCCACAGATGTATTATGATCGAAGGACAGTACCGGGAAATCCCTGATGCCCCTAGGGTTGCTTACAGTAGTGTTAGTCTAGCCTTATTAAATGGCACATACATCGAGTGTCTTGCAGCACTGATTTTGGAGGACTTGTTTGTCCCTTATTTGGCAGAGCACATTGCTAATTTTATTATCAATTGTTTTATATTTCAGAAATGTATAGCGGGGCACACTCTGTGAGCAGTGAGAGGAGCAATACCCCATCCTACAGGACCTTTTCAGCATTCTCATATTGACTATGTGGATATGCTCCAAATTTGTAATGGCTACAGGTATATGCTAATGGTTGTATGTCCCTTTTCCCAATGTATTGAAGCCGGTCCATGCACACATCCAGATACCATATGTGCTCCAAAGTTCCTTGCATGTGATGTATTATCCAAGGTGTAGAGTGTGCAATGTGCTACATTCCGACAACGGGCTGCACTTTGTAAATTAGATGATTGTGCACATTACTATCCTTTTGGGTATTAAGCATACATTCTCATTGGCGTACCATCCACGAGGAAACAGCCTTTGTGAGCACCTCAACGGCCTCCTGAGAGAAAGAATTGCCAAGCTAAAAGAGACTTTGAAAGAAGCATCATTACATTGCCTTCCTTTCACCCTATTTGCCTTACGGAATCAGCCGGGTTCTGACCATCATCAGACTCCACATGAGTTTGTTATGGGATGCCGAATGCATATGCCCATTGCTCCTCCCACTCTGGCTCAGACTGATGCAGATAATGCTGCTATTATGTTACAGAAGGAAATGCACAATTATTTGACAGCCAGGATGGAATCTCTTAAATCTTTTTCTCGACAGGTGTAAAAGCGGCATGGGGCCTCAAAGAACACAGATGAACAATGATCCTTTGTTAAAACCGTTGTTATTGTATCAAGGTAATTGAGTCCTGTGCAGGAATTTTACAAGGAAGTGGCAAACACCATGGCTCCAGGGTCCATATATCGTGGAGGCTGTTACACTGTTTGCCGTGAAGGTCAAAGGAAGGCGTGCCTGGCTGTACCTTAGCAACATCAAACCTACAGCAGCGAGACCCCCTGGTCCTCAATAACTGAGCCTGATTCTGAAGAAGAGGTGCACAGACCCCAAACAAGATTGATGACAAGAGCTAATCAGCAACAAGAAGAATAGAAACGGCATTGAGTCTTTACCCGCAAGAACTATCGGCCCAACCTCCCTTAAGGACACTTGTCTAAAAAAAGTGTGACCCGTTCAAAGTAAAAGAAGAAACAGAAAATGTTCTACATAGCTATCCTGTTCTTCTTGATTTTATCATTCTTCATGAATTCTTCATGGGCCAAAATACCTTCAACTCTCTCTTCCTAAATATCTTCCTTCTCAAGCTCTTCGCTCATCCCCCTCCAACTCCCTCAGGGTCAGCCGCTTCTCCAAGCAACAAGTTGGGGGGAGGTCTCTCTCCGCAGCAGGGGCCTCCCTCTGGAACAGCCTTCCTGCCTTCCTGCCTCCCTGAAACTTGAGGAGAACCATCTCCGGTTTCGGAAGCACCTCAAAACCTTCCTCTCTGCTTCTGCTTTCTCTCCCCCTCTCCCCTGCTAAATCACTGAAACTGTACTGAATCAGCAACTGCAACTGGGCCACTCACCAATCTCGGTCCATGGCCCAGCCACTCCCCCCGCACTGCCTCCCTGGCAACCCCTACACTGCGGGACTGTCTCTGTATCCCTACAGCCCCCCTTCCCAGCACTTGTCTGCACTTATACTGCACTTGCCACCAGCTGGCCCTTATTATTTATCTTGTATTTTACTAATCACTTTGTACTGCACTTTCCCCTCTCCCTTTCCCCCTTGCACTTTTCCCGTCCCCTCTACCCATGCACTTGCACGAACTGAATGACACCTGGCCTAGTAGGATCATTTGTCTGTCTCCCCTTGTTCTCCCCTCCCTGCCTCGTCGCGCCTTGAAACACTTGTGTATAGGCACGTTACAAATGCCATATCATATCATATCATATCATGAAAACCTATCCTTTTCTAGGAATCTAGACCATTTGTCTAACAGTATTGTTATTCAATTTAAAAATTGACATTGTTTTATAAAGACATTGGGCCTCATTACAAGTGCTAGGGGTTGCCGCCGGACTTCCAATATTTATCGGCACCTGCCTTGCTGTATTATGACCCCAACATTCTGGGAAGTCAGGCGCCAGTAAATGTTAATCCCCATTCCCATTTGAGTCAATGTGAATTGGGACCACGGAAGCAGTGGCACCGTTACTAATGGTGCCAGTGTTTCTGTGAAACTCTGCAAACGGGTGCCTTTCCGCCCGCCAGGTCGCAGAGTCGTACTATTCCAGTCCGGTAACAACAGTGTGGGTAAGCTTACCACACCATTGTTACCGGATTGGTATGGTCATAATGAGGCCCACTTCCTTTCAATTCCGACATGGTTTTTAGTGTGAAAATGTGTTCCTTGAGGAAAGCAAAGAAGGCTCTCTCCTGGTAAGAAGAATGGGATTGTTCAATAAACTTAGATATTTGCTTTTAGCACTTAGAAGGAATAATGGCCCTAGTTATTTGGAAACGGTAGACAAATTAGCAATAATGCTCCTATCTAAAATCTTTACATTTTACAGCCTTTTTTTAAATGATCCTTATGGCAAATGATCCTTATGGTATTAAGACCAGTAAACAGGAGCATGGCTACTGTTTCAATGAAAATTCAAGCAATTAGAGCCGGGAGTCCTCTTTTTTAGGGGGCTGTGTGGCTGAGGACCAGATTCAAACATATATATATAGAAAAATGCCACTGAAAAACAGCTACCCACCTCCATAGGTACTAGGTGTGTCTACTTGCAATAAGTGCTATCAATCATGTCAGGCAATGTATCAAGACAGGAGAAATAGAGATAAACATATTTTAATTAGTAAATATAAAAACACTCAAAAAGTGTTTGTATAAAAAAGACAACAATGCATTTTGTTTACACGAAACATCAAATAAAAAACATTTTATGAAAGTCAATATTTTTAACAAATCTAAACAAACACTATCCCCATCTTTAAACAATGTTTTGAGGTTAGTAAGGGTGTGCAATGGACATGTTGCCATTTCTTATGTCCTTGATTTATCATTAACTTGTCCTTGGCTCTGTCGACACAGAGAAATGTGTTTCTGGGTACTAGCAGCAGTTTTTGAAAAAGCAAAACACTCTATAGCTGACTTAAACTGCTATTAGATGTGCGCTGGACCCATCTTCAGGACGTTAAATGGTAACACCAGGAATTGGATGTTGAAAAACAGTTTGTTGGTTGACCCTTCACATTATGGCAATCTAAAAACCAAAACAAAAAAGGCATGTTGGTGACGTGATTAAAACCCAAATGGGAGTGTCATATCTCTATGAGTGTGCACATGCAACTGTTGACACTAACCTTTTGATTATAAACAAGAAAAGTGGCAGAAAAAAGACCCTGGAGGGTACAGCGCATGATGGCAAGTACAAGTGCTTGCTGGTGGGCTGCGGATGAGAGCGATAGTGGGAACCTGCCAAAATACCCACAAAGTAAACAATGAAGGAAGACTGGGTTTGCTCTCACACTGCGCACACAAAATCAAAATAGAAGCATGATTTGCTAATTATATTGAGTGATTTTAATCAACAACGTTGCAGCCTGACACGTGTTTCGAGCTTCATGCTCTTCTACTGAGGCTGTTTAGACAAAGTGTAGGTAAAAATAAATATTGCACAATTCCAAAATCAATAGTAAAAATCGAACACAAGCACCCAGAGCCAAAACACATGGAGCAGGTAGGGTGTACCATCCACAAGTAAAATAAAATGAGAAGCCGAAACAACCACAATGCCATAGTAATTGAATAGAAAGTTAACAGATAGTACATTTGAATTAAACATGAGGTAAAAAACATATTACCAATGGAGTGCGGCATTGTTTGTCACAGGATATCAGGCTTTTGAAGAGAAATAAGAAAATAAATAAAGAACATTAATTGAGGGAAAAGGGCTGCAATGGTGATCAGCCAAAAAATACATGGGTAAAGCCCAAATTAAATAGGGGTACCTTAATCTAGGTCAATCTGCAAATCTCGTGCTAATGGAAATGATTACGCAATGAATTAAATTGAATTAAAGATAAGTCAAAGGATAACGAAATTTAAAAGTCAAATAAAATGGGCTTACCAGGTATTGAACCTTAAATAGATTTAAATAGTATTACGTGGGCTCCCTATAAAGCAAGAAGAATATATGAAAAAGTTTTTATTTAGAAGAAAAGTACAACTGTTTTAAAACGCCAAATTGGCAGACATAACGGACAAAAGTAACACATAATTAAATTTGAAAAAATATATATAATGGCAACGTACCAATAGCTTGCAGTTGCACGGAGAACGTTTTTGGTCAATCAGAGCAATGCTGAAATGTAGCCAAAGTCCAAGTGGTAAACAAACCATAAAGAGAAAAAGAGCAAGGGAGAAGCATGAATTAGCAAATTGAATGTAGCCTCTGGAGGTCATCTAGACTAACAAAAAATTAATTAGGGTCCCCGTGTGGGTTAGGGTTCATCTACAAACTAACTAAGCGATGACTAACCAGCGCGTCCGCTGCTAACTTAAATGAATGGAGCCGCTCGCGTGAGGTTCTGTGTCCATACTTGAATGGAACAGAGAGGGGCGGCAACAGCGAAAAAGGCTGAATGCCAACACAAACAGTACGGTAGAGGGGCCGCCATATTGAAATAGTGTTGTGCTCTGCAATTGTGCAGAAAAGAAGCAGTGCGGAATGTAGTATATGAGAGAGTGGCAATAGTCATTAATAATCTTTAGAAGTATAATCTACCAGCCAATGGTGGAACCCATTTGGATAGATGGGTAATTGGAAGCAACGTGTGCGTATGGGAATTGTAAATATGGGCTGAATCTAACAAGGCCCATGAAATGCACATATTGAAGTAGCAACTGGGACATACGGAACAGGGGACCATTCGTATTATTACCAATAAAATTGAAAAAATTTGATACAAGTGACGAGTTCCAGAGCCAACATGCAAGAGGGGGAGCCAATTAGCAAATCATACATTATATCAAAACCGATTACCTAACCGGATCAAAAATGAAAGTTGAAAAATCGTATGCTCACACATGTATTGATTGACAGATCACCATTGTTACAAGTATATAATAATTCGAACCCTTAATTAATGACACGTGACAGATCACATACAGTAGGGTTTTAAGGCATATGGGGTCACAGAAACATGGATAGTTCATGGTCTGTGTTTAGACAAAAATCAACAGTATGGTATTGGCAAATTAGGCAGGCTTCTAATTGCCGGAGTTTTAATACCAGGTTACCTCCACGTTGCGGGAGTGTAACCTTCATGATCCCAGCAAATTGGATCATTGATTTGTTGTCCATTTGATGAACACATTGCCAATGCATGGCTAGGGGGTATTTGGAGTCAGATTGTGCAATTGAATAGAGATGTTCCCTAATAAGGATTTTCAATGGACGAATCGTACTGCCAATGTAATAAAGGCCACAAACACATTTGATACAATAAATACAAAATTTGGAATTAAAATGAATGAAAGAATTGATCTTGTGTGTGCCTAAATGACCACAGTCAATGGTTGTGGTCTCAAGTGCATGTGAGCACACAGAACAGCCCCAACATTTATGGAAACCTGGGGGTGAGGGTTGGTGTAACCACGTTATATGTTGTTGGTGTTGTGGTGATGTTGGCATGAATGAGGGGGAAAGGATATTCTTAAGATTGCTTGCTTTGGTATAGATGAAGCTTGGTGTGCTCTCAACCCAAGGAGTAATGTCCCGGTCGAGTTGAAAAATGTGCCAGTGTCTTTTGATTATATTGTAAAGTACTGAACTATCCGAATTGAATCTGGTGATGAATTTCAATTTCTGAGAGTGGGTAGTCTCATTCCATACTTTTGGTGTGAGTAGATCGCACCTCTTCATGACTCGTACTTCTTGCTCAGCTTTAGCTACTGATCGAGAATCATAACCTCTGGAAAGAAACCTCTGACGTATTAGTGAGCATTCTTCATTGAAATCAGTGTTCAACAGACAATTACATCTAGCCCTGATAAATTCCCCTTTCGGAATATCGGAAATCACAGTTTTCCTGTGACAACTACTGGCATGCAAAACTGCGTTAACCGATGTAGATTTTCTGAAGGTTTTGGTCACAAACTGATTGTCCGAAATGCTAAGTGTAAGGTCCAAAAAATTAATACTCGTAAAGCTGTATGTATGTGTAAAATGGATGTCCCAATTGTTTGAATTAAGATAGGTGACAAATTCATTTAAGCATTCAATGGAACCCTGCCACACCAAAAACCCATCATCAATATATCTCTTCCACATATAAAAGTTTGAAAGATTGGTTTGACAAAGCAATTTGTTGTTCATAATTATGCATAAAGATATTTGCAAGGGCAGGAGCATAGCTTGTCCCCATCGCAATTCCAATACATTGTCTGTAGTAGGTGTTGTTAAAAAGAAACACATTATTAGAAAGAGCAACTGTTAGTAAGTCTTTAATCATTTCTATATGTTCAAAAAACAAAGCTGAGTGTGCTCTAAAAATGTAGTCAATACTGCTGATTGCTTGTTGGTCGTTAATAGAGGTGTAAAGGGCTTTAACATCAAGTGTAACCAAGATCAAATTAGGTAACATAGGTAACTGATCAAGCATCTGAAGAATATGCATAGTATGACGGATGAAAGTTGGTATAGTGTTCACCATTGATGAAATACACTCATTGATAAAGAGGGAGGTGGGTTCCAGAATACCACCGCCGCCACTTAGGATTGGTCTCCCTTCTGGTATTTTAGTAAACGGTTTATGAATTTTGGGCAGAAAATACGCCGTTGGCATAGTCGGCCCTTCTACAATTAAAAATTGTTTTTCCACATCAGTTAGCATTCCTGCTGTGTACCATTTGTCTACTACTGATTTGATGGTTGATCGAAGAGTGGCCGTGGGGTTACCCGGTAGGATTTCATAGCAACCCGGGGAGTTTAAATGAGTGAGACCCATTGTAATGTAATCAGGTTTATCCATGATAACAAAAGTTGCCTCCATTGTCCGCTTTCTTAATGATAATAGTGTCAATAGTGGCCAAATTGTGTAAAGCTAGTTGTTCTGAGCGTGAGAGGTTAAATTTGTTGCTTTTTTTGTGATGTTGGATGGTAGGGTTTCTTGGGGCTTACTTTTGGAGTACTTAACTTGTGTGGCAAAAAACTTTTTTAACTTTAATTTGCGAATGGATTTGAAAAGGTGTATCTGAATCTGGACATATTTATTAAATCCCGTTGGTGCAAAAGAAAGTCCTCGATTAAGGTATTCAAACATACCAATTCAAATTATAATTCAAACAGTGCCAGCCCACCCTCGTGGGGGAGACAGAGACCGAAAATTGAGACAGCTTGAGCAAAAATGGATTTACAATCTCAATACTGTACAGGCTGGTCTGAACATCGGGAATGAATGGAGTCTTTTTTTTCACAAATGATCCATCAAACACTGTTTGGGTCTAACATACACTTCCTGATCCCTTTTTCTAAGAGAAGGTATTGATTCATGCCATCAAATAGCACGACAAAACTGCCTATTAGATATTTGTGACTCCGACCGAAAGATGTAAACTTGTAAAAATATGAAAAATAGTTGTCGTCATTTGCGCGCTCGCTATGCACTACCTCGGCGTAATTGTTTGCATATACGCTCTAGCCATCATGCCACATTTGTTTTCATTTGAAATATTTCCACACATTTGCCCAATTGATTCGATTCTTTTCTTCAGTAAAAATAGTCCAACATTCATTTGTGTTGTTATTATTATTATTTATATGTACATATCGATATACAAGACATGCACATGTTCGAAAATATAATAGTAAAGAGCAAAATGGTTTTATAAACCAAGCTCCATTGGGACTTTGCACAATTTCAATGCATGATTCATCAGCTATACCCGCCATTTTTCATTTCAAGATGGCGCACATATTGCAACACATGGCTTTTTTAGCAACAGTCAAGTTTCTAGCACACTCACGCAGCTACATCCAGCGATTATAATCAGAAGCCTCCGCATGGAATCGACAGTGTGGCAGCCAGAAGCGAATAACAAGGATATTTCCAAGAGGTAAGCGCTTGAATGTTCGCTCTGTGCAACAAATATTTAAATAGGTCGAAACACTTCGAGTCATTAACTCTGAGCATTTAGACCTAGAGACCGGACTCTCTGCAGTTTTTCTAAATGTTGGGCATAACACGCGAAAACTGCGGTCACTGAGGCCCTTGGAGGAATCATTTCCATTGCAGTTGAAGGTAAATCTGTCACTTCGGCATTATATTTTGCATGCGATTGAAAAAGCAAAGCAGGCTTAAAATAAAAACAGAAACAACAGCCATATAGCCAGCAATGAAATTTAGGGCAACATCCTTTATTGCATGGAAATACGAATTGCATGAGTCCTTTTTGGGCTCTTTCCTTACATTAAACAAAAAGTTATCTTTTGCCATGTATTTACTACGCAACACGCACTTGGAGGCCGATTCATGGAATAATTAGCGCGGCGCAAGTGGGCAAAAACGTGCGATTCGCAGTGGAATAGCGAAAATCGCAGTGAACGTGCGAAAATCGCACGAAAAGCAGCGCACGTCGATTCATGGAAGGCCGTGCGCGAGAAAACCAGCGGATGTGCGAAAAAAAAGTGCGCGGCGCACGTTGGCGCACGTTGGCGCACAGGCCATCTAACAGCGTGCGCCAGGTCACAGCGAAAATCGCACAGGCCACAGCGAAATTCGCACATAGCGCGGCGCACGCAATAAAAGTAGGCGGAACACGGGCGTAACACTCGGAATGGGGAACAACTAGCCAAAACGTGGGCGTCACGGGGGAAGTACAGGGCACAAGTGCGCGGAACGCCCACACGCTCGCCTACAACACGTATTCATGGAATAGAATAGGGGAAAAAAGCGCACGCTCAAACCAGCGCACAGGCACAAACACGACCGCCACAAGAAAGGAGGCGGTAGCGTCTCTGCGGCTGTAAGAAATGTGCGCCAAAAGGTGCGCCAACAAATAGCACCTATATACTGCCATGATGAATGTCCCATACTGTGGCCCTCCAGGAAAAATGACGTGCAAAGGGGTACCCACAAACACGGACACCCGCTGACAAAAAATACGTGTTACAGGGGTTCGCGTGAAGTTCCTCACGCGATCGGGCCTGGGGGAGCGGGCTACGTGTATTACAGGGGTTCGCGTGAAGTTCCTCACGCGATCGGGCCTGGGGGAGCGGGCTACGTGTATTTCAGGGGTTCGCGTGAAGTTCCACACGCGATCGGGCATGGGGGAGCGGGCTACGTGTATTACAGGGGTTCGCGTGAAGTTCCACACGCGATCGGGCCTGGGGGAGCGGGCTACGTGTATTACAGGGGTTCGCGTGAAGTTCCTCACGCGATCGGGCCTGGGGGAGCGTGCTACGTGTATTTCAGGGGTTCGCGTGAAGTTTCACACGCGAATAGCCTGGGCGCGTGAATTTGAGGGGTTCGCGTGAAGTTCCACACGCGATCGGGCCTGGGGGAGCGGGCTACGTGTATTACAGGGGTTCGCGTGAAGTTCCACACGCGATCGGGCCTGGGGGAGCGGGCTACGTGTATTACAGGGGTTCGCGTGAAGTTCCTCACGCGATCGGGCCTGGGGGAGCGTGCTACGTGTATTTCAGGGGTTCGCGTGAAGTTTCACACGCGAATAGCCTGGGCGCGTGAATTTGAGGGGTTCGCGTGAAGTTCCACACGCGATCGGGCCTGGGGGAGCGGGCTACGTGTATTACAGGGGTTCGCGTGAAGTTCCTCACGCGATCGGGCCTGGGGGAGCGTGCTACGTGTATTTCAGGGGTTCGCGTGAAGTTCCTCACGCGATCGGGCCTGGGGGAGCGGGCTACGTGTATTACAGGGGTTCGCGTGAAGTTCCTCACGCGATCGGGCCTGGGGGAGCGTGCTACGTGTATTTCAGGGGTTCGCGTGAAGTTTCACACGCGAATAGCCTGGGCGCGTGAATTTGAGGGGTGCGCGGGAAGTTCCTCACGCGATCGGGCCTGGGGGAGCGGGCTACGTGTATTACAGGGGTTCGCGGGAAGTTCCACACGCGAATAGCCTGGGCGCGTGTATTTCAGGGGTTCGCGGGAAGTTCCACACGCGAATAGCCTGGGCGCGTGTATTTCAGGGGTGCGCGGGAAGTTCCACACGCGAATAGGCTGGGCGCGTGTATTTCAGGGGTGCGCGGGAAGTTCCACACGCGAATAGCCTGGGCGCGTGTATTTCAGGGGTTCGCGGGAAGTTCCACACGCGAATAGCCTGGGCGCGTGAATTTGAGGGGTGCGCGGGAAGTTCCACACGCGAATAGCCTGGGCCCGTGTATTTCAGGGGTGCGCGGGGAGTTCCACACGCGAATAGCCTGGGCCCGGGTATTTCAGGGGTGCGCGGGAAGTTCCACACGCGAATAGCCTGGGCGCGTGTATTTCAGGGGTGCGCGGGAAGTTTTACACGCGAATAGCCTGGGCGCGTGTATTTCAGGGGTGCGCGGGAAGTTTTACACGCGAATAGCCTGGGCGCGTGTATTTCAGGGGTGCGCGGGAAGTTAAACACGCGATTTCTGCACGGTACGTGTATTTCAGGGGTGCCGGGGAGTCCCACATGTGATTTGACAGTGTGGGTCCTCCCAGGTGTACCCTGTACACCCTCCACGGCCCCTGCAGGCAGCCCACACCACAGGGGACTACCCTGCATCCCTGGTCATGTCCCGCAGGCAGCCCACCCAACATGGGCATGCCCCCCAGCAAAGGCACATGTCTCCTTGAACTAATGAACACCAACACATGTCCCCTTGCACCCCCACCCCCCAGCACTGTGGGGCACATGCCAGCAGTCCCCCACCCATGTCCAACTCATGTCTCCCACCACCCCCACCCCCCAGCCACCAGGGTCACCCTCCACCAGGGCCCCACTCATGTCTCCCACCACCCCCACCCCCCAGCACTGTGGGGCACCTGCCAGCAGGCCCCCACCCATGTCCAACTCATGTCTCCCACCACACCCACACCCCAGCACTGTGGGGCACCTGCCAGCAGGCCCCCACCCATGTTCAACTCATGTCTCCCACCACCCCCACCCCCCAGCACTGTGGGGCACCTGCCAGCAGGCCCCCACCCATGTCCAACTCATGTCTCCCACCACCCCCACCCCCCAGCCACCAGGGTCACCCTCCACCAGGGCCCCACTCATGTCTCCCACCACCCCCACCCCCCAGCAGTGCAGGGTCACCCTCCACCAGGGCCCCACTCATGTCTCCCACCACCCCCACCCCCCAGCACTGTGGGGCACCTGCCAGCAGGCCCCCACCCATGTCCAACTCATGTCCCCCACCACCCCACCCCCCAGCACTGTGGGGCACCTGCCAGTAGGCCCCCACCCATGTCCAACTCATGTCTCCCACCACCCCCACACCCCAGCACTGTGGGGCACCTGCCAGCAGGCCCCCACCCATGTTCAACTCATGTCTCCCACCACCCCCACACCCCAGCACTGTGGGGCACCTGCCAGCAGGCCCCCACCCATGTCCAACTCATGTCTCCCACCACCCCCACCCCCCAGCCACCAGGGTCACCCTCCACCAGGGCCCCACTCATGTCTCCCACCACCCCCACCCCCCAGCACTGTGGGGCACCTGCCAGCAGGCCCCCACCCATGTCCAACTCATGTCTCCCACCACCCCCACACCCCAGCACTGTGGGGCACCTGCCAGCAGGCCCCCACCCATGTTCAACTCATGTCTCCCACCACCCCCACACCCCAGCACTGTGGGGCACCTGCCAGCAGGCCCCCACCCATGTCCAACTCATGTCTCCCACCACCCCCACCCCCCAGCCACCAGGGTCACCCTCCACCAGGGCCCCACTCATGTCTCCCACCACCCCCACCCCCCAGCAGTGCAGGGTCACCCTCCACCAGGGCCCCACTCATGTCTCCCACCACCCCCACCCCCCAGCAGTGCAGGGTCACCCTCCACCAGGCCCCCACTCATGTCTACCACCACCCCCACCCCCCAGCCACCAGGGTCACCCTCCACCAGGCCCCCACTCATGTCCCCTATCACCCCCACCCCCCAGCCACCAGGGTCACCCTCCACCAGGCCCCCACTCATGTCTCCCATCACCCCCACACCCCAGCAGTGCAGGGTCACCCTCCACCAGGCCCCCACTCATGTCTCCCACCACCCCCACCCCCCAGCAGTGCAGGCTCAACCTCCACCAGGCCCCCACTCATGTCCCCCTGCACCCCCACCCCCCTGCCACCATGTGCAGCCCCCACCAGGTCCTCACAATCCCCAATCATGTGCGTAATGGTCAGCCTCCACAGCCAAAAAGACCTACCAAGTAACCCATTCACCCACATGGAAATGGAAATCACATGTTACACCCCCAATGTACATGAAGCAAATGAACCCATGTCCGTCACACACATATTTTCAAATTGAATGGGAAAACACACAACATGACATGCATGAAACCAAGGAGATGAAACCACACAGTGAACAATGGAAAAAAAAATGTATAGAAAAAAATACAAATGCCAAAGAAAGAAAACTAACTACAATTTAAATGTGAAAAAATAAGCTGCATGTCCGCATAAAAACACAAAACTAGAAAATCAAATCAAAAAAAATGTCCAAAGTGAAATGTAAAAAGTCTCCATGCAACAAAGAACTATGTACAAAAATAACAAGGGTCCATCATCACAACTGAACTAAGGAAACCTCCTAAAAAACCTACCTAAATATCAACTATATACAAAAAGTGGAGCAGTGTCCGTCGACTCCAAATAATAATAAGAACGAAAGGAAACCTAAAACTAAAGAACTATATACAAAGGCGGCGGGCAAGTCCAGCGGCTCACTCTGTGGTGTTCCGGGCCAGGGCATCATCGAACTCCTGTTCGATGTCCCGGAGGCGGTCCAGTTCCATGGCCCCGAGGGTCTGCAGGGACGACGCCGTGTCCACCTCCAACCCCCTGCGGATTGCCTCGAGGCACTCGGCCCGCCTCAGGGCCCTCCGCATGGAGTTCTCCGCCCTGACCATTGTGAGCCGCGCCTCTTCCGCCCGCCGCCGCTCCGCACCTATGGCGTGGCACAACCGCTGCCACACGGAAGACACTCTCTGTCCTGGGTCCTCCTGCCCTCCGGCCGATGCCTGCCCCTCCGATGTCGAAGGCCCCGAGCCTTCATGGCTCCCACCATCTTGCTGCTGCTGCTGCTCTGCCTCTGCCCGTGCACTGCCTCCTGCTGCCTGCACATCCTCCGCCGGCTGGGGTGCACCTGTTGATGTGGCCACCCCTGCTGGACGTCCGACTCCCGACTGTGGCAGGGATGCCTCCTCCACCAGCCTGGCCGCACTGTCAGAGGCAGCTCCACAGGGCACCCAGGTGACTGATGGGTGGGAAGATGGCACAGAGGACGACTGGCGCGTAGGGGGTCCAGTTGAGGAGGGGGTCGGAGCAAGCCCCATCAGACAGCGGAATCCGGTCTGGGTGACCTGTCCCAGCAGGCTGACGTGGTCAACGAGCCATTCGAGATGACGTGCAGTCTCTCCATGAAAAGACTGCAGGTCACCTCGCATGGCCCGTTGACGCAACGCCACACCAGCCAGGACAGGCTCAACCCGGTCCCGGATGGCCACGTCCGCAGGCAGAGGAAGGCCAGTTGACGTCAGCTCATCCCCTGCCTGAAAACGGGTCTGGACGTAGGCATCCCTGCTGGTGCAAGATGATGCAGGGACAGGATCGGGGACAGGATTGCACACAGGCACCTCCGCGGCCGCCTGTGCTGCCTCCTGTCCCTGGTCCTGGACTGCACCACTAGCACCAGTGGGATCCCCACCTCCAGACCCCGTCTCTGGTGCTTGCGCGGCCCCCTCCTCCACCAAACCCCCCACCAACCTGGATGACTCTGTGCCATCTTCCCCTGTTGGGCCCTGTGGGGTCCCAGCTGCCCCTTCTGCTGCCGAGGAGTCCAACTGCAACCTCCGCCTCTTGGACCTCCCCCCGGCAGCTGCGGCCTGGGACGCGGCACCGGACTCCTCACTCCCCGACGAGATGACAACACGGGAGGGGAGCCGGGCCTTGCGTCTCCGGCTGGCGGTCGGATCCCCGCCGCTGTGCTCCACAGCACCTTCTCCGCCCTCTTCATCAGTTGACGCTGCAGACAGGGAGAAACAAAACACAGGCATCAGGGCACTGTACAATGGACACATACACGCATGACAGTTGCACATGAGTGGCATTGGCAAACCTCAGACATGTCATCACAATCCCCAACACACATGTCATTGCAACTGGCACACATGAGCCATACCACAGCCATATCGCAACTGCCACCACCATCCCTACACATACAACAGCATGAGCAGCCAAAGGGGAGCCATACATCACATGCAACACAGGAAGTGCAACACACATGTACACACACCACCACACTTGCATGCATGTCTACACCTCTGCCAAGTGTCGCACTGTTCAGACGGGCATCCATGTCACATCTGCCAATCAGGCTTCCACATACCGCTGTCACATGCATCCATGTAGCATCACTGTTGCACCTTTGACAAATACACACACATGCACATGTACACAGTGCTCATACATGCAGCCGAAAACAACATACATGCCTGACATCACGGACATGTCTACTTACATACACATTCATCCAAACATGTGTGCACGCACAACTGCATTTGCCATGCAAGCCCACACACACAAGCACCATCCATGTCTCACACATTACAGCCCTCGCATGTGTCAGCCCCACGGCCCTGTACACCCCCACCCATACTCCACCCCATACAAACAGATGTGCAACCGGCACAATGGGGAATGATCACCACACGCCCTGCTCACAACCAGGATGCATGTACACTCACCGCTCGACTCCAGACGGCTCTGCTTCTCTAGGACCTGGACGTGGAGCGCTGGGGATATGCGTTCCAGGACCCCCATCTGTTCTTCCGACAAGTGGCCCCGGCGCCCCTTGGCATCCGCTGCCTTCAAGAGGCGCCGGGCCTTGTTCAGGGTCCTGGACCTGAAGTCCTCCCAGCGCTTCCTGACATGTTGTAAGTCCCGGACTGCCACCCCCTCCGCGTTGATGGCAGTCACGATGTCTGTCCAGATCCGAGTCCGTCCTTCCTTGTCGGCGCGGGAACTTCCAAAGAGGGCATCATACTGCCCCAGGACTTGCTCCACCAGGACACCAACTTCGGTGGCACTGAAGCTGGTGCCCCTCTGCCTCTCTGGCCGGGGGTTGTCAGTGGTCACAGATGGTGTTAGCCCCGACATGACAACCCCAGAGGCAGGAGTGGGTGGGCAACTGGGTCCTGGGGCTGGGCTGTGGAGCGATGGGATTCCAGTCGGGAGTCTTCTGTTCCAGCAGGGGTGGTCACAGCAACAGCACCCCTGGCTGATGTGCAGGCAGCAAATGGCAGTGCACGTGGGCAGCAGGCAGTCAGGCAGCAGCAGATAGCAGGTGGGAGCGTGCTCGGGGCTCTGGGGGGCAGTAATTCGGCCTTCTGGGCAGGAGCGTGGTCTCCCGTGTGCTCACGCGTGGCCAGCTTGGTACGGAGTGAATTGGCACGTGAAAATCCTGCACGTCAGCGTGAAAACCGAGGAAAGGCCCTAAGCGCGTAAGCGCGTCAGCACGCATACGCGATTCCATTGGACCAAAGGCCCTCAGCGCGTAAGCGCGTCTGTGACGTGACCCGCACGGGTGTTTCCCACACTGCACGTGATGACAGAGCACACGTGGAAAGACTGCACGTCAGAGTCTCATCGCGTGTAATTGGACAAAAGTGCGTGTACACGCGATTGGCCTATGTACGTGTATATGAGGTGTGCGCGGACACTTACACACGCAAGCACGTCAGCGCACCTGTATCCCGGTGTACGGCCATTTCCACCAATCACACGCGATGAGACTCTGACGTGCAGTCTTTCCACGTGTGCTCTGTCATCACGTGCAGTGTGGGAAACACCCGTGCGGGTCACGTCACAGACGCGCTTACGCGCTGAGGGCCTTTGGTCCAATGGAATCGCGTATGCGTGCTGACGCGCTTACGCGCTTAGGGCCTTTCCTCGGTTTTCACGCTGACGTGCAGGATTTTCACGTGCCAATTCACTCCGTACCAAGCTGGCCACGCGTGAGCACACGGGAGACCACGCTCCTGCCCAGAAGGCCGAATTACTGCCCCCCAGAGCCCCGAGCACGCTCCCACCTGCTATCTGCTGCTGCCTGACTGCCTGCTGCCCACGTGCACTGCCATTTGCTGCCTGCACATCAGCCAGGGGTGCTGTTGCTGTGACCACCCCTGCTGGAACAGAAGACTCCCGACTGGAATCCCATCGCTCCACAGCCCAGCCCCAGGACCCAGTTGCCCACCCACTCCTGCCTCTGGGGTTGTCATGTCGGGGCTAACACCATCTGTGACCACTGACAACCCCCGGCCAGAGAGGCAGAGGGGCACCAGCTTCAGTGCCACCGAAGTTGGTGTCCTGGTGGAGCAAGTCCTGGGGCAGTATGATGCCCTCTTTGGAAGTTCCCGCGCCGACAAGGAAGGACGGACTCGGATCTGGACAGACATCGTGACTGCCATCAACGCGGAGGGGGTGGCAGTCCGGGACTTACAACATGTCAGGAAGCGCTGGGAGGACTTCAGGTCCAGGACCCTGAACAAGGCCCGGCGCCTCTTGAAGGCAGCGGATGCCAAGGGGCGCCGGGGCCACTTGTCGGAAGAACAGATGGGGGTCCTGGAACGCATATCCCCAGCGCTCCACGTCCAGGTCCTAGAGAAGCAGAGCCGTCTGGAGTCGAGCGGTGAGTGTACATGCATCCTGGTTGTGAGCAGGGCGTGTGGTGATCATTCCCCATTGTGCCGGTTGCACATCTGTTTGTATGGGGTGGAGTATGGGTGGGGGTGTACAGGGCCGTGGGGCTGACACATGCAAGGGATGTAATGTGTGAGACATGGATGGTGCTTGTGTGTGTGGGCTTGCATGGCAAATGCAGTTGTGCGTGCACACATGTTTGGATGAATGTGTATGTAAGTAGACATGTCCGTGATGTCAGGCATGTATGTTGTTTTCGGCTGCATGTATGAGCACTGTGTACATGTGCATGTGTGTGTATTTGTCAAAGGTGCAACAGTGATGCTACATGGATGCATGTGACAGCGGTATGTGGAAGCCTGATTGGCAGATGTGACATGGATGCCCGTCTGAACAGTGCGACACTTGGCAGAGGTGTAGACATGCATGCAAGTGTGGTGGTGTGTGTACATGTGTGTTGCACTTCCTGTGTTGCATGTGATGTATGGCTCCCCTTTGGCTGCTCATGCTGTTGTATGTGTAGGGATGGTGGTGGCAGTTGCGATATGGCTGTGGTATGGCTCATGTGTGCCAGTTGCAATGACATGTGTGTTGGGGATTGTGATGACATGTCTGAGGTTTGCCAATGCCACTCATGTGCAACTGTCATGCGTGTATGTGTCCATTGTACAGTGCCCTGATGCCTGTGTTTTGTTTCTCCCTGTCTGCAGCGTCAACTGATGAAGAGGGCGGAGAAGGTGCTGTGGAGCACAGCGGCGGGGATCCGACCGCCAGCCGGAGACGCAAGGCCCGGCTCCCCTCCCGTGTTGTCATTTCGTCGGGGAGTGAGGAGTCCGGTGCCGCGTCCCAGGCCGCAGCTGCCGGGGGGAGGTCCAAGAGGCGGAGGTTGCAGTTGGACTCCTCGGCAGCAGAAGGGGCAGCTGGGACCCCACAGGGCC
Source organism: Ambystoma mexicanum (assembly GCF_040938575.1). Classification (NCBI taxonomy): domain Eukaryota; kingdom Metazoa; phylum Chordata; class Amphibia; order Caudata; family Ambystomatidae; genus Ambystoma; species Ambystoma mexicanum. The sequence continues at coordinate 478,138,564 of NC_090933.1, read as the reverse complement.
CAACAGGGGAAGATGGCACAGAGTCATCCAGGTTGGTGGGGGGTTTGGTGGAGGAGGGGGCCGCGCAAGCACCAGAGACGGGGTCTGGAGGTGGGGATCCCACTGGTGCTAGTGGTGCAGTCCAGGACCAGGGACAGGAGGCAGCACAGGCGGCCGCGGAGGTGCCTGTGTGCAATCCTGTCCCCGATCCTGTCCCTGCATCATCTTGCACCAGCAGGGATGCCTACGTCCAGACCCGTTTTCAGGCAGGGGATGAGCTGACGTCAACTGGCCTTCCTCTGCCTGCGGACGTGGCTATCCAGGTCCGGGTTGAGCCTGTCCTGGCTGGTGTGGCGTTGTGTCAACGGGCCATGCGAGGTGACCTGCAGTCTTTTCATGGAGAGACTGCACGTCATCTCGAATGGCTCGTTGACCACGTCAGCCTGCTGGGACAGGTCACCCAGACCGGATTCCTCCGTCTGATGGGGCTTGTTCCGACCCCCTCCTCAACTGGACCCCCTACGCGCCAGTCGTCCTCTGTGCCATCTTCCCACCCATCAGTCACCTGGGTGCCCTGTGGAGCTGCCTCTGACAGTGCGGCCAGGCTGGTGGAGGAGGCATCCCTGCCACAGTCGGGAGTCGGACGTCCAGCAGGGGTGGCCACATCAACAACTGCACCCCAGCCGGCGGAGGATGTGCAGGCAGCAGGAGGCAGTGCACGGGCAGAGGCAGAGCAGCAGCAGCAGCAAGATGGTGGGAGCCATGAAGGCTCGGGGCCTTCGACATCGGAGGGGCAGGCAACGGCCGGAGGGCAGGAGGACCCAGGACAGAGAGTGTCTTCCGTGTGGCAGCGGTTGTGCCACGCCATAGGTGCGGAGCGGCGGCGGGCGGAAGAGGCGCGGCTCACAATGGTCAGGGCGGAGAACTCCATGCGGAGGGCCCTGAGGCGGGCCGAGTGCCTCGAGGCAATCCGCAGGGGGTTGGAGGAGGACACGGCGTCGTCCCTGCGGACCCTCGGGGCCATGGAACTGGACCGCCTCCGGGACATCGAACAGGAGTTCGATGATGCCCTGGCCCGGAACACCACAGAGTGAGCCGCTGGACTTGCCCGCCGCCTTTGTATATAGTTCTTTAGTTTTAGGTTTCCTTTGTTTTTTCTTATGATTTGGAGTCGACGGACACTGCTCCACTTTTTGTATATAGTTGATATTTAGGTAGGTTTTTTAGGAGGTTTCCTTAGTTCTGTTGTGATGATGGACCCTTTTTATTTTTGTACATAGTTCTTTGTTGCACGGAGAGTTTTGGCATTTCACTTTGGACAAAATTTTTTGGATTAGATTTTCTAGTTTTGTGTTTTTATGCGGACATGCAGCTTCTTTTTTCACATTTACATTGTAGTTAGTTTTCTTTCTTTAGCATTCGTATTTTTTTCTAATACATTTTTTTTTACATTGTTCACTGTGTGGTTTCATCTCATTGGTTTCATGCATGTCATGTTGTGTGTTTTCCCATTCAATTGGAAAATATGTGTGTGACGGACATGGGTTCATTTGCTTCATGAACATTGGGGGTGTAACATGTGATTTCCATTTCCATGTGGGTGAATGGGTTACTTGGTAGGGCTTTTTGGCTGTGGAGGCTGACCATTACGCACATTGTGAGGACCTGGTGGGGGCTGCACATGGTGGCAGGGGGGTGGGGGTGGTGGGAGACATGAGTGGGGGCCTGGTGGAGGGTGCCCCTGCACTGCTGGGGGGTGGGGGTGGTGGGAGACATGAGTGGGGCCCTGGTGGAGGGTGCCCCTGCACTGCTGGGGGGTGGGGGTGGTGGGAGACATGAGTGGGGCCCTGGTGGAGGGTGACCCTGGTGGCTGGGGGGTGGGGGTGGTGGGAGACATGAGTTGGACATGGGTGGGGGCCTGCTGGCAGGTGCCCCACAGTGCTGGGGGGTGGGGGTGGTGGGAGACATGAGTTGGACATGGGTGGGGGCCTACTGGCAGGTGCCCCACAGTGCTGGGGGGTGGGGGTGGTGGGAGACATGAGTGGGGGCCTGGTGGAGGGTGCCCCTGCACTGCTGGGGGGTGGGGGTGGTGGGAGCCATGAGTGGGGGCCTGGTGAAGGGTGCCCCTGGTGGCGGGGGGGTGGGGGTGATAGGGGACATGAGTGGGGGCCTGGTGGAGGGTGACCCTGGTGGCTGGGGGGTGGGGGTGGTGGGAGACATGAGTTGGACATGGGTGGGGGCCTGCTGGCAGGTGCCCCACAGTGCTGGGGGGTGGGGGTGGTGGGAGACATGAGTGGGGGCCTGGTGGAGGGTGACCCTGGTGGCTGGGGGGTGGGGGTGGTGGGAGACATGAGTGGGGGCCTGGTGGAGGGTGCCCCTGCACTGCTGGGGGGTGGGGGTGGTGGGAGACATGAGTGGGGGCCTGGTGGAGGGTGACCCTGGTGGCGGGGGGGTGGGGTGATAGGGGACATGAGTGGGGGCCTGGTGGAGGCTGCCCCTGCACTGCTGGGGGGTGGGGGTGGTGGGAGACATGAGTGGGGGCCTGGTGGAGGGTGCCCCTGGTGGCGGGGGGGTGGGGGTGATAGGGGACATGAGTGGGGGCCTGGTGGAGGCTGCCCCTGCACTGCTGGGGGGTGGGGGTGGTGGGAGACATGAGTGGGGCCCTGGTGGAGGGTGCCCCTGCACTGCTGGGGGGTGGGGGTGGTGGGAGACATGAGTGGGGCCCTGGTGGAGGGTGACCCTGGTGGCTGGGGGGTGGGGGTGGTGGGAGACATGAGTGGGGCCCTGGTGGAGGGTGACCCTGGTGGCTGGGGGGTGGGGGTGGTGGGAGACATGAGTTGGACATGGGTGGGGGCCTACTGGCAGGTGCCCCACAGTGCTGGGGGGTGGGGGTGGTGGGAGACATGAGTTGGACATGGGTGGGGGCCTGCTGGCAGGTGCCCCACAGTGCTGGGGGGTGGGGGTGGTGGGAGACATGAGTGGGGGCCTGGTGGAGGCTGCCCCTGCACTGCTGGGGGGTGGGGGTGGTGGGAGACATGAGTGGGGCCCTGGTGGAGGGTGCCCCTGCACTGCTGGGGGGTGGGGGTGGTGGGAGACATGAGTGGGGCCCTGGTGGAGGGTGACCCTGGTGGCTGGGGGGTGGTGGGAGACATGAGTGGGGCCCTGGTGGAGGGTGACCCTGGTGGCTGGGGGGTGGGGGTGGTGGGAGACATGAGTTGGACATGGGTGGGGGCCTACTGGCAGGTGCCCCACAGTGCTGGGGGGTGGGGGTGGTGGGAGACATGAGTTGGACATGGGTGGGGGCCTGCTGGCAGGTGCCCCACAGTGCTGGGGGATGGGGGTGGTGGGAGACATGAGTGGGGGCCTGGTGGAGGCTGCCCCTGCACTGCTGGGGGGTGGGGGTGGTGGGAGACATGAGTGGGGGCCTGGTGGAGGGTGCCCCTGCACTGCTGGGGGGTGGGGGTGGTGGGAGCCATGAGTGGGGGCCTGGTGGAGGGTGCCCCTGGTGGCGGGGGGGTGGGGGTGATAGGGGACATGAGTGGGGGCCTGGTGGAGGGTGACCCTGGTGGCTGGGGGGTGGGGGTGGTGGGAGACATGAGTTGGACATGGGTGGGGGCCTGCTGGCAGGTGCCCCACAGTGCTGGGGGGTGGGGGTGGTGGGAGACATGAGTGGGGGCCTGGTGGAGGCTGCCCCTGCACTGCTGGGGGGTGGGGGTGGTGGGAGACATGAGTGGGGCCCTGGTGGAGGGTGACCCTGGTGGCTGGGGGGTGGGGGTGGTGGGAGACATGAGTGGGGCCCTGGTGGAGGGTGACCCTGGTGGCTGGGGGGTGGGGGTGGTGGGAGACATGAGTTGGACATGGGTGGGGGCCTACTGGCAGGTGCCCCACAGTGCTGGGGGGTGGGGGTGGTGGGAGACATGAGTTGGACATGGGTGGGGGCCTGCTGGCAGGTGCCCCACAGTGCTGGGGGGTGGGGGTGGTGGGAGACATGAGTGAGGGCCTGGTGGAGGCTGCCCCTGCACTGCTGGGGGGTGGGGGTGGTGGGAGACATGAGTGGGGGCCTGGTGGAGGCTGCCCCTGCACTGCTGGGGGGTGGGGGTGGTGGGAGACATGAGTGGGGGCCTGGTGGAGGGTGCCCCTGCACTGCTGGGGGGTGGGGGTGGTGGGAGACATGAGTGGGGGCCTGGTGGAGGGTGCCCCTGCACTGCTGGGGGGTGGGGGTGGTGGGAGACATGAGTGGGGGCCTGGTGGAGGGTGACCCTGGTGGCTGGGGGGTGGGGGTGGTGGGAGACATGAGTGGGGGCCTGGTGGAGGCTGCCCCTGCACTGCTGGGGGGTGGGGGTGGTGGGAGACATGAGTGGGGGCCTGGTGGAGGCTGCCCCTGCACTGCTGGGGGGTGGGGGTGGTGGGAGACATGAGTGGGGGCCTGGTGGAGGGTGCCCCTGCACTGCTGGGGGGTGGGGGTGGTGGGAGACATGAGTGGGGGCCTGGTGGAGGGTGACCCTGGTGGCTGGGGGGTGGGGGTGGTGGGAGACATGAGTGGGGGCCTGGTGGAGGGTGCCCCTGCACTGCTGGGGGGTGGGGGTGCAGGGGGACATGAGCAGGTGTGCAGGGTAGTCCCCTGTTTTGTGGGCTGCCTGCAGGGGCTGTGGAGGGTGTACAGGGAACACCTGTGAGGACCCACCCAGCCTGATTGCGTGTGATAATTCCCGCACACCCCTGTAATACACGTACCAAGCCAAATCGCGTGTGATAATTCCCACGCACCCCTGTAATACACGTACCTGGCCAAATCGCATGTGAAACTTCCCGCGTACCCCTGTAATACACGTACCCTGGCCAATCGCGTGTTAAACTTCCCGCGTACCCCTGTAATACACGTACCCTGGCTAATCGCGTGTATAATTTCACGCGTACCCCTGTAATACACGTACCCTGGCCAATCGCGTGTTAAACTTCCCGTGTACCCCTGTAATACACGTACCCTGGCCAATCGCGTGTTAAACTTCCCGCGTACCCCTGTAATACACGTACCCTGGCTAATCGCGTGTTAAACTTCCCGCGTACCCCTGTAATACACTTACCCTGGCTAATCGCGTGTTAAACTTCCCGCATACCCCTGTAATACACGTACCCTGGCCAATCGCATGTTAAACTTCCCGCGTACCCCTGTAATACACGTACCCTGGCTAATCGCGTGTATGACTTCACGTGTACCCCTGTAATACACTTACACTGGCTAATCGCGTGTTAAACTTCCCGCGTACCCCTGTAATACACGTACCCTGGCCAATCGCGTGTTAAACTTCCCGCGTACCCCTGTAATACACGTACCCTGGCTAATCGCGTGTATGACTTCACGTGTACCCCTGTAATACACTTACCCTGGCTAATCGCGTGTTAAACTTCCCGCGTACCCCTGTAATACACGTACCCTGGCCAATCGCGTGTTAAACTTCCCGCGTACCCCTGTAATACACGTACCCTGTCCAATCGCGTGTTAAACTTCCCGCGTACCCCTGTAATACACGTACCCTGGCTAATCGCGTGTATGACTTCACGTGTACCCCTGTAATACACTTACCCTGGCTAATCGCGTGTATGACTTCACGTGTACCCCTGATATGCACGTTACCCGCTTTGCATTCCTTGTTTGGCTGCCCTGTAAACTGGTCCAGGGTTAGCGCAGCCCTTTGCGATGATTTAGCGATTTTGCTGGCTTTTCCTTGCGCGAGGGCGTTCTTGGGGGCGTTACTGGCGCTGCTGCAGGGTCGCTGCGATACTCTGCGCCACGGCTGGTTTGGGAGCATGAAATCCATGAATACGCTGTGCGCGGAAATCGGTTTTATCGCACGTGCCTGGCGCAGTCAATCGCACGCGGACACTCTGCGCCAGCCGATTGCGACACTTTTCTGCGAAATTCTATGAATTACCCTGTAAGTTGTATCAAAAATAAAAAATACAAAATAAAAGTAATGTTTAAATATGAGTATTTAAGTCTCATCTCATATTTTCCTTTTAGTTCTAACGACTGTGAGAATCCACAGCCCTAACAATTGAATTTGGTCTACATGTTCACCCAATTCGATGCCACACACGCCAATTAAGTAATCAAAAGGTTAGTGTCAAAGGTTGCATGTGCACACTCATAGAGATATGACACTCCCATTTGGGTTGTAATCACGTCACCAACACGCCTTTTTTCTTTTGGTTTTTAGATTGCCATTATGTGAAGGGTCAACCAACAAACTTTTTTCCAACATCCAATTCATGGTGTTACCATTTAACGTCCTGAAGACGGGTCCAGCGCACATCTAATAGCAGTTTAAGTCAGCTATAGAGTGTTTTGCTTTTTCAAAAACTGCTGCTAGTACCCAGAAACACATTTCTCTGTGTCAACAGAGCCAAGGACAAGTTAATGATAAATCAAGGACATATGAAATAGCAACATGTCCATTGCACACCCTTACTAGCCTCACAACATCGTTTAAAGATGGGGATTGTGTTTGTTTAGATTTGTTGAAAATATTGACTTTCATAAAATGTTTTTTATGTGATGTTTTGTGTAAAAAAAATGCGTTGTTTTTTTTTAATACCACATTTTATTGGTTTTTGGAAATACAAAACATACAGCCCCACACAGTGGGGTAAACAAAACTTTCCATACTGGCCCGCCAACAACTCCCGGCAGTGGTCCCTTACCAACGAGCTTCAAAACATCCCACAACATTTTGCCCCTTTTTGTATTACACCCACCAGTCCATCTGCAAGTCTCTGGGTAGCGTAACGGTACAGTATTATAAGTTACTTTTAGTGCGCCTCTTCCCAACTTTGCCATATTTTTTGCACTTTTTCTGGGCACCCCTTCGCAGTATAAACTCTCTTTTCCATCGCGATGCAGATATCCACGTCCGTGATCCATTGTTCAAGGCTCGGTGGCCTCTCGGAGCCCCAAAGTTGCGCTATGTTCCTTTTGAGTATCGCAGTGGTGGTAGATAAGAGCGCTCTCTCATACCTCGTTAGATCATTGTCTCCTTCTATCCCCAGCAATAATTGCTTTGGATTTACAAGTATCCGCTTGCCCATTACCCTTGACAGGTCATCACAGCATTGTTGCCAGTATTGTTGAATGATGGCACAGTCCCACAGGATATGATAATAGGAGCCTTCCTCCCTCTTACATCGCAAACAGTATGGATTCGTAACCTTTCCCCACTTGAACTGTGCCACCCGTGGGTAATAAATCCTATGTAGTATATTCAGTTGAATTAATCTAAGCCTGGAGGAGATAGTTGATTCTCTGGGTACATCAATGCAGTCACCCATTCCTCTGGGAGTATTTCACCTACCTCCCTCTTCCACATGGCTTTCCTGCTCGACAGTTCTTTCATAGCAAAGGAGTTAATAGCACCGTACATAGTCGATGTGACTTTATGTTTAAGCAGTTCTGGGAATACATTTCGTTCTAGTGGAGAGTAATCAGGTATGTCACTCAATTCAGGGAGATGGGCCTGCAACGCATTTTTGAGCTGAATATAGTGGTATTGTTCGTTGGGTGGGAGTGCAAAGGTGGCAGCCAGATCCGCAAATGCTATTATTCCATTTTCTTTCATCACATCGCCAATTTTCGTAATACCTAGTTGGGCCCATGCTTGCCATTTAGGGAGTTTGTTCACCTCCGGGAGATGTCTGTTGTTCCAGAGTGGTTGTGCTAGAGTTAGTTTTTTATCCCTACCTAGGTATTTATCTGTATCTGCCCAGACTAGGGTTATATGCGACAACATGGATGGGTCAACGGGTCACTCTTTTTTCCGGTAGAGGAGGCTCATGATGGGTCTTTGCTGTGTGTCAGTGTCTTGTATTATGTTATGCGGTAGAGTGGTATCCCCATGCAATTTATCATTCACTATTGCCATTTGACTGGCCCAGTAGTAGGTCTGTAGCTGGGGAGTCCAATCCCGCCCTCCCATATGGATCTTTGTAGGGTAGTAAGTGCCATTCGTGGGTGCCCCCCTTTCCATAACAACCTCCTAAGTGTTTGATCTATCTTATGGAACTCATTGGGTGCTATTGGTAGTGGTGCATTTCGTAGTACGTAAAGAAAACGGGGAAGGGCCATCATTTTGAAGAGTGCCGCGCGTCCCAGTAATGTGAGTGGTAGGGACATCCAGTGGTGAACGTCATCCTTGAACCTGGTCGCCACTGGATGTAAATTTTTCCCCACGTAGTCCGTTAGTTTGTGTGTGATTTGTAAACCGAGGTATCTGAATTGTTCCCTTTCAATACGGTAGGGGCACACATCTGGTATCGCAATGTACATATGCTTCACCGGGAATAGCAGGGGCTTTGACCAGTCGACGCGGAGTCTGCTGAACGCGCCATATCTCTCTAGTAAATGCGACACAACGGAATAGGAAACCCGCAGGTCCGCAAGATAAATTAACAGGTCATCCGCGTATAAAGACACTCTGTCTTCCCAGACGTCCGCCCACCTGAAGCCACTCCATGTTTGCGTGAATCTTAACAGGATTGCTAAAGGTTTGATTGCTAATGCAAAAATCAAAGCTGACAGGGGGCAGCCTTGTCGCGTGCCCTTACCTAGCTGGAAGGGTTCGGAAGTATACCCATTCACTCTTGTTACTGCTACTGGAAGGTGGTATAGTAGTTTGACCCAACTCATGAAGTAAGGGCCTATGCCCATTCATCGCGTAATTTCCCAAATTGCCTCCCAGTGCACAGAGTCGAAAGCCTTTTCGAAATCTATGGACAGTAGGGCTAGGGGGTTTGATAGTTTAGGCGTTTTTTCTAGTGCTGTGTGTAATCTATATATATTTTGCCTGGTGGATCTTTGTGGCATAATTCCGCATTGGTCCGGGTGCACTAGTGTATGTATGACGCGCTGCAGCCGATTGGCCAGTACTTTCGCCAGTATTTTAGCCTCACAATTAATAAGAGTAATGGGTCTGTAGGAACTGCACTTGTCAGGTGGCTTATCTGTTTTGGGCAAAACTATTGTTGTAGCCTTTCTGAGGTCAGGGGAGAGGCAACCCTGCGAGCGCAAGTGTTGAAAGAGGCGCAGTAGTTGTGGAGAGATTATGTTTGCACCTATTTTCTTCCATATTTCGACAAGAAAACAGTTCGGCCCTGGGGTCTTCCTTGACGGAAGTTCTGGCATTGCACAGGTTACTTCTTCCTCTGTGATTTCTTGTTCTAGTAGGGTCGCCTGTTGCTCGTCTAGGGTAGGAAGGGTAATTTCTTCTAATATATCGGTCGGTGGCAGTGCAAGTGGTGCACTGTACAGTTCAGCATAATATTTAGCAAATCCCTCCGCTATGTCCTGGTCTGTTACTAGTGGGTCTGGTTCTTCTGTCGTTAGTTTCCTAACTTGGGTGAGGCCTAAGTCCCTACACTCCAACCATGCCAGAATTTTCCCCGCCTTGTCCCCAGTTTCATATATTTTCGCTCGCTTTGCTGCATGCGCTTGTTTTGCATTGTCTAAGGCAATGTGCTGTAGCTGTTTCTGTACTAACTGCAGTGTACGTTGTGTCCCAGGTAGGTCATGGACCAGGTGAGCAGATTCCGCATTCCGTACCTTGGCTTCAGTTGCACGTATCGTTTCAAGGTGTTTTCTCTTGTGGGCTGCAGTCCAGGCTATGATTTCACCCCTCAATACTGCTTTTAGTGCCTCCCATAATGTTGTTGGGCTGTCCACAGAGTCAGTATTTATTTCAAAGTATGTTTCGGTAACTTTTTGTATATGTTCCACCAATTCGGGAAACCCCAGGTAATAAACATTCAGTCTCCAACCAATCTCCAACTGGGTGGGGGAGTGGCCTGCTGGTCTTAATCGTTAACATGAGTGGGGAATGATCTGAAATACCTCTGGGGAGCAGTTGTGCGTTACACGCCTCATATATGTTACACATTGGTAGGAAGAAGTAATCCAACCTGGATAGCGAAGCATGTGCACCGGAGTGGTACGAATATTCTCTTGTATAAGGGTGTAGGGAGCAATGTGAGGCCTTCAGTGTTGTCAACAATTAGGGGTGTACTATTGTTAGTCAGGGGGGGTTAGGAGGTTAGGTGGTGCATATAGAGCGATCATAGAGATGGTGCGTTCCCACAGGGTTCCTGTCGTGTGTACATATCTACCTCCCTGGTCCTGGGTGACTGCAGTGGGGCTATAGGGGAGTCTTTTGTGTACTAGGATCAATACCCCACGTGATCCCACGGTGAATCTGGTATGAAAGGCTTGTCGGTAGTTTGTGCGACTAAACAGTGTGCATCTTGTGCCCGCCAGATGTGTCTCTGTTAAGAAGGCCACATCCGGTGAGTGACGGTTCAGTCCTTGTAGGACTAGGCGCCTTTTAATACTATTTACGTTCCATGTCATCACCCGGATGACTCTGCTTTTATCTATATTGGTTTTCTGCGCCATGTAACTTGTGCATTTGTGGTGTCAGTGTATTGTATATCTAAGAGTGTTCCATGATCCAGCTCAATCCCTGCCCGGGTTGGTGGATCGTACATCTGTTGGTTCAATGTCGGGACTCGTTTGGTATTTCGTTCCATGCGGGTCAAACGCGAGGGTGTTAGTGCCATGTACTTCCCGAACTTAATATAAATTTTAACATAACAACTCACACCCTCCCAACCCCACCCTATACTCCACCCAACCTGAAGCATCTGTCGCCCAATACAACAATCAAACACCTTGTCAAATGGACAGGTAACTCATTAACTAATAATCATTACCCAAGTCTCTGTGCTTTTGCTTTCAACAATCTCTGACTGTCTTACTTTAGTTGTTCCGTTGCCAAACTGACTGTTCGTGTTCACAGTCTAAGTTTAAGTTCAAGTTCCTGGAAGGTGGCCTCGGACGGCTGCCGTTGCTATGTTGTTTTCGTGATGTTATTTGTGGTTCGGAGTGAGGGTGCATCATCCTGACTGGTGCTCGGTGGGCTCCACTGCTTGTTCTAGAGCCACTGGTTCCATGTCCACTGGGGGTCTCCCCCGGGGGGCCCAGTCCGGGCGGGGCCGGGGTCTACCTTCCTGCCTCCTTGGTCGCGCCGACCAGTCGCCTTTAATGTGGGTCTCCGCCCATTTCCAGGCCTCCTGAGGGTCAGTGAAGTGTGTGGTCGTGCCTTTATGATAAATCTTGAGCTGAGCCGGAAATAGCAGTCCGAATTTTACTTTCATGAGGGATAGCTGCCGCTTCAGTGGTTCGATTGATTGTCTTGCGCGTTGCACTTCTTTCGTGTAATCAGGGAAGAAGGCTATCTGGGAGCCATTATATGTGACCGTTCCCTTTGCACGGGCTATCTGGAGCAGCGCATCTCTATCACGATAATTAAGGAGCTTAGCAATTACAGTCCTGGGCGGCATTCCTATGATGGGCTTGCCAGAAGGTATCCTGTGGGCGTGCTCTACTGAGAAAAATTTGGAAAAGAAGTGAGGGTCATAAATGTCCGTGAGCCACTGTTCCAGGAACAGTTGCATGCTCGGTCCCTCCGTCCCCTCCAGGATTCCAAGGATACACACGTTGTGGCGGGGAGACCTGCCCTCATCCACTCTGGCCTCCAGGATCTTCAACCGGCGCAGTGTCTATGACAATTGTTGGTTGATATTGCTAATGTTGTCCTCTGTACCTGAGATGCGTTGTTCCGCTTCCCCCATGCGAGAAGTGATTTTTTGCAGGTCGTGGCAGAGGAAGGACACATCCGCCGCTATACTGTCTATTTTCATTTCCATGGAGGTGCGGGAACTCGCAATGGCTGACATTACATCTTTCAGAGAGAGGGTGTCCTCCGCGTCTGGAGAGTTTGCCAGCGGTGCTTGATCCGTTGGTTGAGATGTCGTGGCAAAAGTATATTGGTCCATTCTGCTTTGTATGCTCGATTTCCATGGTTTGGCTTTCCCCATGACTGGGGCGAAGTGGGTTTAACGCTTCAAGCTTTCTGGTACGCTTCCGTGCCTGTTTCGCTTCTCGATAACTGCCGAGGTAGAAGTTGCGTTTGAGTGCTTTCAGGAGTGTCCCTGCAGGCGCCGGTTCCGGATCTATTTTTGCCTCTCTGCCCAGTCTGCGGAATGCAGATTTTCTCCAGTTCTCCTCGCGGGGGCGGGAGGTGAGGATAGGATGGGCCATAGGCCGCAAAGCCAGTGCCACTCACGGGTGGAGGCCGCCTCACGCCAACTTGAGTCTCTTGCCTCGTCCCCAGAGCGGAGTCCCAGCCTCACTGCCAATCCAACGGCGAGCCGTTACTCCAACGAGGTTCGGGGGGAGGGGAGAGAAGTCGAAAGATGTTCTCCGGTCCGGAGGATCGCACACTCCAGCTGAGGGAAGGGAGGATCCGTCCGCTCCCTCTCGGAACAGCATCCCTTCCTACCGGGAGGCACACGCAGTGTTGTGCCGTCCGCTCCGAGTATCACCCGCCACTCCCGCTGCTCCTTGCGTCTCTCCCTCCGTCCTGCACCGCAGCTCCGCACACGTTGCCTGCTTCCACGCTGTTGGGCACACTAACCAGGCGATGGCACAGCCACGTTCCCAGCCTCTTCGTGGACGCCGCAGCTCTCTTCTGCAGTTCCACTCAGTCGCTCCAGCCATCTTGTTTTCACGCTTTCGCGTCCCATCGGGTTTCGTTGTCGTTGAATATCTCGGTAAGAGGCTGGCTTTCTGCTTTCCGGGTCTGTGTACCTGTACCGCACCTTATCCTCTTCACCACAGAGGTGTTGTAACCCAGATATGTTCCACCGAAAAGGATGTTTAAACAGGATTTCGTCGGCGGCCGCTGGAGCTTCACGGGCTCACGTCCTCCCTGCTCGCATGCTGGCCACCAACAAAATGCATTGTTGTCTTTTTATACAAAAACTTTTTTGAGTGTTTTTATATTTACTAATTAAAATATGTATATCTCTATTTCTCCTGTCTTGATATATTGCCTGACATGATTGATAGCACTTATTGCAACTAGACACACCTAGTATGTGTGTAGGTGGGTAGCTGTTTTTCAGTGGCATTTTTCTATATATATTACTGTTTCAATGACACATGAACTGGCACCAGAACCATTCCCTAGAGTGTACACAAAGATTAAAAGACTGAAAATAAGTATTCTAGATGATTCAAGGTGCCTGACCAAGTATATTTATGTTTTGGCCAATCTAGCCAACAATCTGTGGTACCAACACATGAGCATATTAGGGAGAGAGACGTATGATGAGAATTGCTATGTATGTTTCCTCATACCCTACACCTCGAGTGACTCTAGGATATTTGTGGCCACAGAAATACCTGCACACAGAGCACACTGCCTAGCACACTTAGAGGGGACAATTTCAAGGAAGATGGGCCATGATGGATGACAAAAAGGAAGTTCCCTTATGAGGTTAGCTACATAAAATAAACGTCCATGTTGGATGACACTAGAACAAAAAATAAGGTGATACAAACAACACTGTAAGGCTCGAATAGAAGAGAGGTTAAATCAACAGACCATAAGTTGATAGAATGCATCAATTCAGCAGGGAAGGAAATACCTGGTTGCTTGGAGAGACCCCAGTTACTAATATGCAAACATGTATTCACCTCAGAAGGCTGGGTCAAAGGGATGATGTGTTATAAAGCACAAGCACTCCTATCAGTACCTGTAGAGGTTGTAAAGAATGCAAATGAGATAAGCTCAAAGAATGGACTGAATATTCCAAATTGATCATGAGGCTAGAGGATGAAACAGAACTCCTACCCATAATACCTGGGAAGAATGCCCCTTTATACTTCAGAAATAAGGGCACAGTAAAAGTAGGGCATTGAGACCTTCTGACCAACTCTACAGCATAGTTGCTCTATGCCATGGACTGAATTCTACAAGGACTTTCACTCAAGATACACGTGTAAAAACAGCATATTTTTGCTACAAACTTAACACTGCTCACCAAGCCAGCAAAATAACCTACATAATCACAGGTTGCGCGCATCCTGGAGTGCCTCCTGAGTGCCTGTTTGCTGTTGCAGGTTGTTTTGTGCCATGGACTGGATTCTACAAGGACTTTCACTCAAGTTACACATGGTGAGAAATTCACTGACACAAAAGGATAATAGCGACATCTGACCAACGTTATCTTTAAGAGACTAACATATATTTTTCTATTACAGTAAAAGCAACATATTTTTGCTACAGACTTAACCCCGCCCACCAAGCCAGCAAAACACCTACATAATCAGGGTCACGCGTGTGCACATCCTGGAGTGCCTCCTAAGTGCCTGTTTGCTATTTGCTGGCTTGTGGTGCAGGGGTGGGGAAAGCGGTATCATATTATTGTATTTGAACGGTGATACTAGATAAGTAAGCACCTCTGATATTGTTCATTGTATAATGCTTTCTATTTTCATATTAGCTTGGCATCATTTTTCTGAGAGCATAAAATGAGAACAAGGGAGAAAGCAGTATCCTCTTTTAAGGACATTTTGGAAGCATCTTTAAGCTTCTCTAATAGATGTCATAGCCTTTCTTGAGCAATGGCTCTGCCTCTTCCACCCTCTCCCAAGGCTGCTAACAAAATGCTTGAGCCGGGAAGAACGGAGGAGGTTAGGAGTAGTATCATCAGTGTTTCAAATGATGTGGCACAGGGAAAGATGCTGATAGATACTACATTTTCTTCAGGTGGTTCAGTGGAGATACTGCCCCAGGAAATGAATGACCAAATCATCGGCAGAGTACCAATGCTTGTTTCTCCAGGAGTGGGTAAGAAAGCCTTCCTGAATACCCCACCCCTCTTCTCGACAGGTGATGTGTCTTTACTGCCACTATCTGAACACCTACAAGAAGAGGGTGTGGGTGAATGTAGTTTTGTTTCGGGACAGAGACCCGAACGTCCACCAGTCAGGCAGAAGAGTGATGGTGACATTTTGACTTACCTTTCAGCCCTAGTTTCTGTTCAGATGGAACTTCCTTTAGAGGCAAAGCTTTATACAAAGTCCTTACAAGACATTTCTTCACATTTGACTAGTCTGACCCTTACTGTGAAAGATAAAACTGCCAAACAATTGATTACACATTTGGGCCCAGTCTCAGGTATGGTTGTACTACAGCCCTCGGGTAGTATATAACCCCAATTAGCCCTGGACAAAGATAATTTAAAATCAGTTTCACAAGGTGGTGTCCCAGTTATGGAAGAACTGGGGGCTAGCATGGGACAGGAGGAACCCTTGAATCAAGCAGTACCTGCAGTTGGGCAATTTGTGAATGCAGGGAACTCAACAAGTAAAAATAGCAAAAAAAGTAAAACAGAAAGAAAAGAAAAAAAAGGGTCTGAAAAATGTGGCACAAAATATCAATATGAGTTCTCATAAACACCTGCGCAATATAGCGCAAAAATATCTTAGGGACAATTATTATCCTGAAGAAGACTTACAGATTATTGAGAATGAGCAAGAGTAACACATAATTGATCCACAACCTAGATCTGTAACATTGGGGCAAGTGTCAATGAAAACTTAGAGTGAGAAATGGGTTCAGGTGGATTCAGTGTGGCTGACAGTTGGTGAACCCAGGTTAACAGATGCTTTGAAACATAAAAGACAGGGAACGATGAAATCACCAGTTTCCACTGTCTTGGAGATATTAAAAAAACACAAGAAAGTTAAAGAGATTACAGAACATCCGATAGAGGATTCATCAGTTCAGGTGAACTTTGGCAAAATAGCAATCAGTGAAGGCACTCCACAAAGTAACCCTGAATCAGTGTCTATAGAGAGGAGAGTTTGGATAAACTAGCCAGGGTACATGGTAAAGAGGAACATCAACCATCCAGTGAAGATAGTATGCTGGGGGAGGTTAGCTCTCACTCTAAGCATCTTACAGAAGTAGATGTAAGGGCAATTGTAAAATATATTTTGAATCCTAAATTTGTTCAACCCGTCCTTGAATCAGCTGGGGACCAGCGACTTTCCAGGAAAGTGGCAAACAGAGAATGCTGTTGGAATATGTAAGGCAGCAAAGGTAATTTATATGAAGGTCTACTTGAGATGTATCCCACTAATATGCGTTTAAGCAATACACATAAGAACTCCTGCTTTAATTTAGTGAGTGTTATGATTAACTACGTATTTGATGAAGGAGGCCCAAGATCCCTTAATAGAGAGTGCCTGTTGGCTCTCTTCAGCGAAATTCCAGCGTTATGTCTGATAATGTCAAATGATATTAAATTGGTTGATTTTATACATCATAGAAGATATGATTACGTCAGATTAGTGATCCGTCAAAGATTGTTTATGAATTAATACTAAATGAAGCATCACATTTCCAAAGGCTGGGCTATGACTTGATCCCTTTTTGGACAACCCAGGCGTCTTGTAGCTGTTTCCAACCCATCACCTAACAAGGATCAATATGCTACTCATACACCATCAGGACCAATGGCCAAGGGGGACAATGGGCCTCATTACAAGTTTGGTGGTACCCTTGCTGGTAAAACCGTCAGGCTACCGCCAAACTTGTGCATTTTTCTGGCCCCTGGCAATGGGGAAATACAAGCCCATTACAAACAGGATGGACCTTTCCCCATTGCCAGGTGCCAGAAACTTTTACTCCCCATTCCCATTCAAACCCCATAGGGCTCAATGGGAATGGGGAGGTCGGATTTACTGGCACCATTCAGAATGGTACCGGTGCATCCGATATGCTCTGCTTGCGGGTGCCCGTCCACCCGCAAGGTCCAACCTGGCGGGTGGAAAGGCACCTGCGATCAGTACACATAGTTTGCCGGTCCGGTATCTACAGTACAGGCAAGCTTACCGGTACCGTAGTTACCGGACTGGCAAACTTGTTATGAGGCCCAATGACTGGCATGGATTGGCATGCTCACTAAGAAATGCCATCTCAAAACTAAGGGACCTTAAGGGTCATCTTTATTAGGAAGGTTAATGTTTCAATATTGTCATGGAATGTCAGCCGCTTCTCTTCTCTTATCTCTGCTGCCCAGCTATGCTCCCATTATGTTACTTGATACTTGGATGGTTAGAAGGCCGACATTCAATGGATATGTTATCTTTACTGAGCCAGCCATCCAAGGGACCAGAGGTCGTCCAAAGGGGGGATTGCTGACTGCTGTTGAGATCAATTGTAATTTAAGGATCATTGGCCAATGGAAAGGGTCAAGGGGAATTCTTGAAAAGGTTGCTGGGACTACAAGCAGGAACCTAATATTGGTTAATCTATATTATAATCTTGTTGACAATTTGGATCCTTTGATTGTACTTGTAAATTAAATATTAGAATCATTGTCTAAATATTATCTGGAAGGAGACATCGTTATTGCTGGAGATTTTACTTCTGATAATAACTCATAGAGTGAAATTGACACATATTATCTTAATTCAGGTAACGTAATTGATGAATTGGGGGTAGAGTCATCCAATAGAAAATTGGGGAATACAAATATTAACTAAATCACAATATGGTGATATCCAGGCACCTTACTGGTGGTTTGGAAATTTGGTATCGACCACTAATTATATATTTGTTACAAATAATCTGTTTGCAGCAGCTTCTGAGTTGGATATTCAATTTAATCCATAAAGTGATCATGGATTGCTTACAGTGTCCTTTGAGGGTAACTTAATACTACATAATAGTCACTATTATACTACTCCGGTATTTATTAATATTAAAGACAACCATATAAATTGCCATAATAATCATGTTAAAACAAGAATTTGTTCCTACTTGAAGGATTTGAAAATAACCTCATGAATTCAAATTGTACACCAATACAGTCTCAACCTTGGGCTCATATGTAAAAGCTGATTTGGACTAAAGGTTTAAAAATAATCCTAAGAAACATGGTCAGTTCCACTGGTCCAAAAGTTGAAGAAGGCATGTTGTTAAGAAATGTGTATGCTTAAGGTTTCCTCTAAACACACACTTGACATATTTAAGGCTATTAAGTCATGCAAACAGAAATTGAACAATAGGTTAAAGGATGGTAAGGATATGTTGGCTGCCCTAGTTCAACATCAGAATTCCAATTTTCTGACTTGAATGAATGGACTTGAGTTGATACAAATGGTAAGCCAAACTAAGCCAATAGCTTAAACATGTTGGGGTACTCATTTTTTCCAATTGTATAAGACTAAACAACCTTCAACTGTCAATCATGGCTCCTTATTAAACACTGACTGGCATCTAACTTTGTCTGCATTGGATATCGAACGGTTGATTGTAAATTCAAATCCATCCAGGGCTTGTGGCCCAAAAGCTTAGGCAAAGGTTGTGTTTAAAGAGAATTTAACACTGTGGTCCAAAATACTACTTATATTATTTAAGGCTGCAAACCATGTGTGATCTGCCTGCTCATCTCGAGTTTGAATCCTGGAAAGGCCAATCTAACTGTTCCTCTTCGAAGCCTTGTCGGAGCAGGCCATTCTTAACGGTGAGGCCTGACATGGCTCTGTTCCTGCGTAGGGTCCCTTACTCGAATCCCGCAGTGGAGGAGAAGCGAGTCCAGCGAGTTTGGTCACAAGGTGTGCAGGCCTACATCCCTTAAAGCCGCTTGCCCTAAACCCCATGGCTTTTCGCCGTAAATGTTTTCTGGCAGCGATTTGCGGCAATACCATCGAGCATGTCTCTCCAGCTACTTGCTCAGTATTTCGTCGGGCTCCAGGCACCATCTGCGGGTAAGCGTCCTTTTGCCCGCTGCCTTTCTGTTGTGTCTGAGTCAGTCCATTTATGCTTTTTGAATCAATTTTTCTTAAGTGGTTCACCTGCCTTGAGGCTGTTAACAATGTCTAGTAGGAGTGGCAGTAACATTTTGGAGGTTATTGCACTTAGTGCTATAAGGAGACAAAAGCTCCAGAAGGAACAGCTCCTATTCTCCAACCTCCTGCTCATTAAAAAAAACCTCAATAGCGACTTTGAGCATGTTGCCAGTGCTGCATGTGCCCCTTTGACTACAACTATGCATTTTCATTCAAAAATACCTGATTCTCATGCTGACCATGGAGTGGGAAAGGGGGTGTAGTTAGAGATCAAGTTACCCGATAATCCAGAAGGCCATGTTCCCTTGGGCGCCCAGACTGTGTAAATGCAGCAAATTCCAAAAGTAGAATAGGCGGGAGAAATGACAGTAGAAAGTATGGATAGGGGACTGGGGGTCCCTAAGGCACCCAAAAGCTGGATGATCTCTAAGGAACATTTGCTACGGGATCTTATGGCATGTACATGTATTAAGGGATTTCAATCCTAGTTGGTTTTGGAAGGTTTTACAATGATTACAACACCTTTGTCAAATTCATCGAAGTGTAATCATACAGAGCCCAAAGGAATGGAAAAGTCCTCTCAAACCTCCTCTCTTCGCAATGGTCTTCATCGGGGATGCCAAACAGACCCTACTGTGTTCTCTCCTTTGAGTTTGTCCTCGCAGGCGAAGGTAGTTGTCTCTGCTCCTTGCCCAGTGGGTGTAGTTCCAATGGAAGGAACTTTGCTTCCCATCAAGCCTGTCACCTTGTCGGCTGCCCCACATCCTAAGGATATTCGATTTAAAAAATCCACGATGATGAACATCTTGGACTCTAGTTTAAGGAGCCTTGCCTTGGATTACAGAAACTTCATTTTCACTAACGTAGACACGCCGAGATAATTTGAATCTAGGGAGGCACTCAAGCACAATCTAGCCTGGCTCAATCTAAAAGTGGGTCCTAACTACGTTAGAACTCAGGACTTGAGGGTCGTCTGCAGAGTTCAGAATGACAATTGGTGCTGTTCTGATAGCACCGACTGCATTGTTGTGGGATGTGGTTCTAGTAGTCTACCCTCGTTTCTGAATAGATTCACAAATCTGCAGCATTTGTCCCCAACAACCAAGTTAAGAATTGTACTGAAGAGACCTGTGTTAATCATTGATGTTTCTTTACATAATAGCTCCTGTTTTATCTTGTTGTTTGGATGATGTTTAATCCTCCCAAGGTCTGCTATTTGCATGCCCTTATAATAGTCTTATGTCTATCCTTTTATTTCCATGATTGTTATTAACCTGTTTTTTAATATATATTTTGTGCTCAGTATCTGGGCTATTGCTTATTGTATTTGCTTGTTTTGTATGAGCCCTTATGCCTCAGGGTCAATGGTGCGCCGTGTAAATAAAAATCAAATCAATATCAAATAAATCATTGCAACTAGGACAATACCTATTTCATGAAGGACATCATATGTAATTCCTATATTTAAGAAGAAGAACAAAAGAATTGCTAGTAATTACCGCCTGATATCAATAATGGGTGCAGACTCAAAAATCTTCTGGGCACTGGTATTGCAACACATTGAGGAGTGGATTAGTACTAATAGCATCCTTAGTCCATACCAAATAGTTTTTTAATAAAATACATTGGAACAGATTGTGGTGGGGTATTGCTCAATGGTGTTCAGAATTCTGCTCAGAAGGGTGGTGGATACCCTGTTTATATTGCATCCATGGATTTATCCATTGCGTTCGACAAAACGTTTGGTAGATCGTCCTACTCTGTGGAGGAAACTTGTTAAACTAGGTCTACCAGATGGCCTTTTGAGTATACTCTTACATAAATATTCTTGTCTTCAACTGTTGCTGAATAGTGAGGGTTTGTTATCTCGCCCAATATACACAGAGAATAGCTTAAGGCAGGGATGCACTTTGGTACCCTGCCTCTTGAACATATATGTGGCAGATATAGGAGAGACTTTGGCTGTTGCCTCATTTGTTCCATGAGAGTGGGCAGGGAAAAAAATCATATCTGCTGAATATACAGACGGCGTCCTCTTTTTTTAAACATAAACACATCGGATTACAGCGTTTATTAGTGGCATGTGTACGTTGTATGGACTAAAACAACTTGACCATTAATGCACACAAATCTGTAATCTTGCGGAAGGGCAAATCAATGGGTGGTAAATGTTTTTCCTGGTCAATTGCCAAAACAAAATTGCAAACACAATCTTCCATGGTTTATTTGGGCTTTGCTATCATTGCTAAGCTCAGTAAGTGTTTTATAGGAATTATGTGAGTGATTGGTCCTGATTAGAAACATTTAAAAAGCAGACATGAAGTATGGGACATTTTCTGCGTAATGCGTACACTCTATATTGCTAAAGTTTTACCTAGGTTGACTTATGGTTTAGAACTTTTCCCAGTATGGCTTATGACAGAACTGCATGTCCTGGAAGACTTAATATGGAGATCAGTCTTTTATCATCTATCTAAATGTGTCCCTATTAGCACTATTAGATACAGATTGGGTTTATAATTGCTGCAGAGTTGGGTTGTCTGGCACAAATGTTCGCTATTTAGGAAATTCTACACTAACCCTATAGGAACTCTTTACTCTATAATGAGTAGGGAAGTGCAAGAAGGCCATCTAGAAAATTGATTAATTTATGAGCATATTAATGAATGTATATCTAGGTTAGCTGATTTGAACATTTCACTTAAAACCCTACTAATGAACCCAAATAATGCAAAGGGAATTATGATTCGTAATGATTGGTCTAATACTAATTACATGATTATGAAATGTGGTTTTCACAAACATATTGGGCCTCATTAGGAGTTTGGAGGTAGCCATGCTGCTATTTGCGGCATGGCTGCCTCCAAACTCGGGTCTGGGTTCCTTGAATGAGGATTTACTGGGCCATTCCAACCTTGGAGGACCTGGTAATTCCTCATTCAATTTACCCATCCCCATTCCCATTTGAGCCACCATAGGGCTCAATGGGAATGGGGAGGGAGCTAACAACGGGCCTGTTAATAACCCGGAAAGGACGTCTGGTCTGAACCTCGTAATAGGGCGGAATGGGTTTAACGCCACCGGCACCATTACCGGCACCATTAAACTCATTCCGCCAGGGTCGTAATGATGCCCATTGTATCTCTTCAGAAAGAATTAGGACATACCAAATTATTCCTATGTGATATACCCAGCAAAAAGCGTCCTAATAATTTTATGTGTTTTAGAATTAATGTTTATCAACTAATTACATTTTAAGTATTAGGAAAGTACAATTAGAGACTCAATTTGTGTGTAGATTCTGTAAACAAACATCAGAAACCAAAACCTTGCCACATTTATTGTTGTACTGCAACACTTTGAGGCTTCAGAGAATTGAATAGTTTTGGAAAATGTGTAAGTTCCAAGGAACATTTACAGCTCGAACCCTTATGGATATCTATGTTGCATGGCAAAGCAGTTTCCTTGAAGCAGGCAGTTTTGAGTTTTCTACTTAATGTTTCTAAACTATTTTAGAGGACTATGTTAAATAATCTTAATAATGTATTATGTTTGTGTCTGTTTGTTTTAATTTTGTAAAGATTTATTTAAACCAACACAAATAAACTAAAGCAAAATGAAGTGTGCAAAAGCATTTTTGATATGCCTGCCATGGAAATAGGCACATCTGTATCAATGGACCACTATTGTGCTTGTGGTTCAAAGGCCTATATGCAACTTTCCCCACATTGCGTAGGCCTATGCTTCTTGGTGGTAATAAGAACACAGCTTTAGCTATATACCAGAGTGAGGTGCGGACTGGTGATTTCCCCAAGATGAACTCACACATAAGAAATAAGTGAGGTCCCTTACACTTAAGTGCAGAAGAAGGGATAAATATAACTTGGCAAACATATCAAACAGTAGGAAAACATACCAAATGAGCATAAATTGTCCAGTAGAACAGAGCTGTTTGTTATATCCTTTTTACTCCCAGGTTGCAGGCCAATATGAATGCCAAATGGCTGCAGATAACCCAATGGAAGCTGTGTTGGAGTATTGGTGGTCTGCTGGCTGATGCTTTGTTTTATGGGGCACCCTTAAGCCTCTGGGTCCTGTGGTGTGCATTATAAATGTAATAAAGTAAAGTAGAAAAACATGACTATAAAAGGCTTTAAAGCCATAAAAGAACTGAGAGCAATAAGGCTTATGACCTGCCAAAATATTTATGTTCTTGATCTGATAACAGCTCGGGAGGGGGGTGTGAATGCAAACATTGGGCCTTCTTGCTGCACATACAGACCCACCCACAATGAGGAAAATGGGAATCTCACAGAGGCAATAGATGCATTAACAGAAATCCACACAAGAATGGTGGAGCGGCTGGATGGCATTGCACATGATGACTGGTTCAATTATCTGTTCTCGTGGATACCCTCCTGGCTGGCTAATGCATTCAGAATACTAGTGGCCATACTGCTACTAGACTATTAGCCTACTTTGTTCTAAGAATATCAATAAGCCAATGCAAAAAGATGACCAAAAACAGTAGGAATGAAAGTAATACATGTATATACTCATGTGCATGAGTTCACACAAACAGATGACATCCACGGTACTGACGCAATGGTATGCCCCATTGCTCCTCCAGGGTTAAAATGTATATATCGTCAGGACCCTCACAATCACACTGAGAACTGGGTATATTGTGATTCCAGTGGGGAGTGCTGGTATGGGACCTGGAGTCCAGATGAGCATGTGAGACGTGCAAGTAGCTTGACAGGGGGTGACTAAGATATGGATACCCAAGGAGTTCTATTCATGGCAGAGCAGAAGGAATAGTGTGGTTGAAGACTCGACCATAGGCAAATGCTACTCACTGAGGCAACCGTACCGTACTTATCACAGGCAAGTACAGCAAGATGTGGAGACCATTTCACCTGAAGATGGCAAAAGCAGAAACTAACGGTGTAACAGTAAAAAGTGCATGCATTAGACAAGAAGCATGCCACATGAGGAAATGCAGACACTGGGTAAAATATGCATTTATACATGAAGAATTTTAACATAACACCTACAAGACATGAAGAATACTAGCATGCCTAATATGAATGTAAATGCAACATAACCAATATGCAAATATAGCTCACCAACATACAAACAAGAAGGTAATGGGACAGCCATCTTCTTTAAAATGGAAGCCACAACATGCTTTTAATTATACAAGAGACCTCAAGACTTTGTGAAAACTCAAAATGCTGAATCCACAAGAATACATATCCATGCAGAGAGAGCTCAGACAGAAGCTGGCAACTAGTGCCAAGGTTATGAGAAAATAAGGGATGGTCGGGGCAGAAGATTGAAGACACAAGATAGTGATTCCCAGAACGCCAGCCATATACTCCTAGATTATTTAAAGTTTTATAAGAGCACAGCCAACCTTTGTAGGCCAGGTGTGTTGGCTCTTGGTTTGTAGATTTGCAAGGCTGAGTGTGAATTTTAGCCTTTGCTCATTATGGTACTCTACCCTCATAGATCTATTGTGTGCTACAAAATGGCTAATTTCGCAATCCTTCCAAGTGCAGTACCTTGGACACCTTTACAATCCTTCTTCCTTCAATGCTTTGGCTGAATAGTGAGTACCAGGATGAGAAGAGGCTAAAACGTATACTCAGCCATTGCAATTCTACAAACCTAGAGCCAACACAATCATAAAGTTGAAACAGGCACAGTAAAGAGATATACCTCCTTCACTTTTGTGGTAACGTGGGCCGAGGGATGGCTTTACTCTTAAGAGGGGTGTGAATGCAGTTCAGTAGCAACCCAAACACTGCAGTATTATAGAGCAGAAGTCAATTTGTCTCAGATTATAACCTTACTGCTTTACAGGGGTCATCCTTCCAGGAGGGCACATACCCTGGAAGCAGAAGACACCTATGGGAAGAACAAATAGGTCCAGCTGCCCTAGCCTTCCTGAAAATCATGCTTTTACTCAAGGGTATGGGTGGGGAGCACAGCCATTTTTGTGAACCAGTAAAATGCTGCCAATCCCATAATACTGCCACTTGCTCCTAACATAATGCTGATTCACACTGTGCACTCATTATTTAGCCAATAGGTTGAATGTAGAAGGATTTTAAAGGTGGCCAAGATAGTTAACTAATGTATTGCACCTGTTGCACTTAGATGGATTTGGAGGTGGACAATGTGTTGCACTTGGTTATAATTTGGAGGAATTTCGGGTGGGCAATGTGTTGCACTTGGATGTAATTTGAGAGTGGACAATGTGTTGAACTTGGATGGATTCTGGGGGTGGGCAATGTATTGCACGTATTAGGATAGCCTGTCTATTACACTAGAAGATGTATAAGGATAAACTGTCCATCATGCTTAGAAGATATATGATAGTAGCCTGCCTGTTGAGGATTTATGAGATAGCCAATGTATTGCACATAGAAGATATCTGCATGTAGGCTTGGTATTGCACTTAGATTTCTTAGGGTAGTCTGCCTATTGCACCTAGAAGATGTGATAGGATTGCCCGTCATTTGTGCTTAGTAGATGTATTAGGATACCCTGTCTATTGTACTTAGCCATGGTAGTGCACCTAGAAGATTCATGATGTTAGCCTGTCTATTGTGCTTAGAAGATTTATGAGGAAAATCAATGAATTGTGCATAGAAGATATATGCGGTAGCCTTGATATTGCACTTAGAAGATTTATGAGGATAGCCTGTCTATTGCGCTTAGCCTTTGAGGAGAGCCTGTCTATTATAGACAATCTCATCAAACAGCTACATCAAAAATAAAGCTTGATCTAAGCCTCAAGGTACATATTCACGCTCCACTTTGGCTGACATCTGCTGCAGGCACGGTTACCCACCCACATGCATCAGAATGTAGTGATGACCTATAACAAAAAATATGGTCTAGCTGGACACATAATGATTCGGCTCTATACACCTGATTAAAACACAAAGCACAACACTTCTGCCATCTAAATGCAGCAACGACTTACAACAGCTGGTCTAACTGGACATATAACAAGTCTCCTGCACTCCTGCACTGGCACACTCTCCTGACCACCTCAGCACCTATCCACACGCCTGACCTTCATGGGTAGCTTACTGAAGCTCAGACAGACCAACTAACTCCATATCTTGGTCAAATGCACACATACATTTTACACCTTCTGACAATTTTTCCCATACCTTGGACTTCGATCCCCGGGGGTGTTCTTGCCACAAGCTTGGTATGGCCATACTAATGGCATAAAGGCACTATATAAATTACTAACTACTACTACTACTACTACTACTATTACTACTACTACAAGGAGTCACCGTTCACAGAGGGACAGGGGATTCATGGAAGGGAATGGTGACCTGCAAACAGGAAGTACGTACCTTCAAGTCTTCTAAGCACGTGTTGCATATGTCTAATGATCCATTGATACTTGAAATGTTTCAAGGAAGTCATATAGCGTTCCTCGGTTGCCCATAACAAAAAACTTGGCCTCGACCTTACAAGTTGTCCATAGCACAACATGAATTAGTACAGAATGTCAAAACAAAATGTATGCATCAAGAGAGACACAGAAGTAGACACAGTGAGAGTTATACAAATAAATAGTTTTGGTACAGAAAAAGTGCCAAGCATTTTCTCTGGTCTTCAGATTAAGGTAGCTGAACCAGATTGTGGTTTACAAGCATTTAAAGAGGGAGACAATTGCCTTCTTACAAGACTTATTAATGTCAGGTGACTAATAACTCGCCTGGATTTTAAGGATGTATTTCTTCAGTTCCAATTGCATGAGAAGAATGGCATCTGATATGGTTTTAATAGAATCAGGAAACATTTCAGTTCTCTTCTTGCCTTTCAGTCTATTTTCTTCCCTAGTGTGTTTTACAAATCTATGATATCCTGTAGTGGTGTCTTACATGGTTTCTGACATCCTGCACTCAAGACACTCAGGGTTCTGGAGTAATTATCGGACCGAAAGTGCCCTTTTATATTTACAAACACAAATGATAAATACTATTGACAAAAGCAAGACAGGACTATCAATATTACAAGACCCGTCTGCTGCTTTTGATTTGTTAGATCATGAACGTCTGCTGAAGACATTGACACTTACAGGCAATTGTTCTGGAGAGACTATCAAATGGATTAAGGATTAGAAGGTGAAGGGTGTGCTGGGTGGGCCTCTTCAGAACCAGCAGAAATTATTTGTGGGGTCTGGCAGGGAACACGTTTATCCCCTGCCCTATTTAACATCTATAGAAGGCCCCTCTGTCACCAACTAGAACACATAAGGATCACATTTACAAATTATGTTGATGATATCCAGCCATTGATGGAATTAAGCAGGGACTATGAAAACGACTCAGGAAGATTGACAAAGATTTACAGCAATATCAAGAGCTGGATGACAACAACCTGCCTATGCCTTAATAGCACAAAGACAGAACTTTTGTTCTCTCGATCAAGGCAGGAAGGGGTGAAGCTAGGTCCAGAGTATGCAGCCTTCGAGGTAGGAGATTGTCGCATTCTGGTGTCTAACAAAGTAAAAGTGCTGGGTATTGTTTTCAAAGCCTCCCTTGGTGCTGATGCACACGTGAAGGCTGTGATAAAAAATGTCCACTACCCCCCCCCCCAAAGTTCTGATACAGATTAAACCCTTGATAACAAGCAAAAACTGTGAAACACTGGTGAGAGCTATCATCCTGAGATTAGACTATTGCAATGCCTTGAGGAGTGGTGCTAGCAAGGACTGTATACAGAAACTCCAGATAATAGAGAATGAGGCAATTAGGGTTGCAGGAATTTTGCAAGAGAGGGCACATAACCAATAGAATAAGTTTTAAAGTGATTGTTCTGATCCATAAATGCCTCCACGGAAAAGCTGTATTTGATGCAATATTTGAAATTGTATGAACCAAATAGACTGCTACATTCTAGTACTATGCACTGCCTGACTGGTCCTCACCCTAAAAGAGCTGGAGGCAACAGTCAATCTTTCCCAGTCTTGGCAGCCCAGGCTTAGAATACCTTGAATAAATAGGGTTCAGTTAAGGTATATTTTTGGTATTGTGTTTGTCCTTCTTTGTTTGTTGTGATTGTACGCCCTGATGGCCGCAGGCTTTTGGCACATTATAAACAGATAAATAAATAATAAATAAATAAGAGTAAGAGGTATCATGTTGCTGGTGGGCAGGGATACCCAAACCATGGTAAATCTGTTGCTTCATTTTGGTTTTCGTAAGCATTTGGACAAAACTAAATCACTTCCATCCTAGAAAGTAAAATGTGTGGGGTTCATAATGAACTATGTCTCAGCCACGCTTCCATTACCAAGGTGAAAGAAATACTGCCTGACCATTTCGGAACAGAAAAACAAATGTCAAAAAAATGGCCACTGCGGAAGGGAAAACAAAGTCTGTTCTACCTTTCCATGGCGACCATTCAAAAAATAGGGAAAAAGTAAACAAAAAAAATTACTGCCATGGAAAGGAGAGAAGTAGTCCCTTCTTCCTTTCCATGACAG
This sequence comes from Ambystoma mexicanum, assembly GCF_040938575.1. Taxonomy (NCBI): domain Eukaryota; kingdom Metazoa; phylum Chordata; class Amphibia; order Caudata; family Ambystomatidae; genus Ambystoma; species Ambystoma mexicanum. The sequence goes on along the minus strand of NC_090933.1, from coordinate 478,110,305 downwards.
CCTGTTGTGGATCGGGAGCGGGCGCACTGGGCACAGAAGTGTTCCCAGCGAGTCTGCCTCTGAAATGGACAAAAAAGAAGGTAAGTGGGGTTGGGAGAGTGGGGAGGGGATTCTTTGGATTGGGGTTTGGGGGAGAGAACAACACTTACCTCGATCCCCTGCATGGGACGATTGCAGTCTCCAGCCGTGTAGGCGCTCAAGCAGGGATTACTGGGGACAGAAAGAAAGGAATGTTATGAGGAGAGGGATTCCTGGTTGGGTAACGCCCCCTTGAGAGCCAATGAGATTGCATGTTACAATCTCATTGTCCCTCACCGGGTACTAATGGACAATCTGTCATCAGTCAGGAATATTAACAAACTGGGACGGACAAGGTTAAAACACCTATCAGATCTAGAAGTAGCTTTGATCAGAAGCCCCCTCAATCATACTATTATGCTCATCCTGGTACTCACTATTTAGCCAATGCGTTGAATGAAGAAGGATTGTAAAGTTGGTCAAGCTACTGTACTTGAAAGGATTGTGAAGTTATTTTAGCACATATGCTCAAACCATACTAAATTGGATGAAAAGAAAGGGAAAAAAGAAACAAAGATACCAAGAGAAATTAAGAGGAACAGTCTTACGAAATGCTTCGCACCCTGCATATAGCCTGTGGTGCAGGAATTGTGTAGACATCTAAACAATGTTTTGACAATTACCGAACATTGCCACCCCTATAAAGCAGCACTTGGGCACACATTAGCAAATGAAGCATGCTTGTAGTCCAAAATTAGCAGTGCTTTAATTCCTGTGTGGGCAAACACTTCATGTGATCTGGAGTGGTGGAAATCCATACAACCTGTGATCCGGCCCTCAATGTCCATCAATCCTTGCCCTTTCTGCAATGGAAATGGACTCAAAATGTGATGACTTTATGCTAAAAACCATTAGAATATTTTGTAATATCATGAACAGAAGAAAGTACAGGGAGCTGGTAAAAAAGCAGGCAGTATAGCAGTGAAGGATACATCTTCGCCCATTTGAAATCAAGCATTGGCGATGCCAACAGCTTGGGCTTTTATCTAGGCATGGCAAAAGCACTTGTCAGGCACAGCCATAGTATTAGCAACTGCCCATTGATGATAGCAGGTACAAAACGGGCTGGATACCTGGGAATCTAATAACACTGCCTGGCGAATGCCCAATACTTGTACACTGTTGGCTTTTCCAATGCTTGTTTTTAACAGGACTTCAGTGAAGGGCACGCACAGTGCTTATATATCAGAGGAGACTGAAAAAAAGCATTTTCAGTGTGTTTCCATCAGGTTTTCGGTTATGAAATGTAGTCAACGTAGGTGGAATATGCAGCTCGTGACAGCAGCAGTGGCGAAATTATGTAAAGGATTGCATCTATTTTGAAGACACAAGGATCCAGTGGCATTTTAATATATCAACATTAAAGTACTGAAACAAATTGAAGAACACAACCTCATCTGAGGCAGCATCGTCAAAAGCCGCTTCATTTTACAGCCCATCTTCTCTCGCCTTGTGAGGTCGGTTCCCAACATGTGATTCTTTATGCTTGAGATAAAAAAAACAAAAACAGAAGCACTCACAAAATCTCGAAAACTTTAACTCCAGCCGATCAAGCAATGTAACGCTACTGCTGCTGCAGTCTTCCATAAGTAATGACTCCTTCTACGCCCGGCCCACCTCCTTCCTCCACAACCCCCAAAAAAACAAAAACAAGCCAGCCTGTGCCTTACGTCAGCACACCAGCACGCTGCATAAACCAAAACCCTTAATTAAAGCAAGCTTGCAAGCTCAAAGAGTTCACATGAGGAGGAGAGGCTTGGGCAGGGAAAGACAGGAATGGGTGGGAATGGCCATACAGATTAGCATGGCTATGAGCAGGCAATGGGTGGGCTCATAACCAAACAACACCTATACACTGTGTTTCCCTCCTCAAATGTCATTCCTCTGTGTCCCTCGACAAATGCCATTCCTCCTTATCTGTACTTGAATCACTACTCAAATGCAATAGTTTGGGGTTTGTAGGTGTCGCTTAATAGCCCAATCAAAATAATTCTAATTGCTGGCTCTTATCCTATACACACATGCAAGAACACACAAAATGGGTTTTGAATTGAATGAGACATAATATTGATGGGAGTGCAGAAAGAGAGCACACATGCTGAGAAAGTCATGCATTTATTTTTTATAAGACTCAAATGCTCTATTTTAGAAAGTGACTTTTCTCACTGCGGATGCCTTTTAAATTAATAGTTGTTGCATGTGGTGACAATTAGTTTATAATTTCTATTTTTGCAATACTTTACTTTCAATGTCACATTAGTTTGATCCTAAGCTGGAGATAGCGATTTGTGTTTATCCTTCAGGGTGCCATTATCACCAGCTAGCAATATGAGATTTGCCAAAAAAAATGACATGCTCTTTGTTTTCCTTGAGTTTATAATAACAGCCATTTGCATTCTCGATGAAGAACGATATCCATTTTAGTATCTACATAAAATATCCTTGAGTTGGATAAGTGCGGAAACGCATAACTTTAATTATCTTTTTTTTTATTACCAGCATCATATTTAATACACTATAAAAATACTATTGTAAACCTGTAATTCTCATGAAATAACTTTCCTGTTATAGATGAGTCATGATCTTTTTGTTCCTATATAAAAAATAGAATTATGGATCAAACGTGGATAATATGGTTTTTAATACAATACATGGTGCATTATTACGAAGCATCAAAGTGTTTAGAGCCAGTGACGAATACCTGTTGCACCATAAGAATCATAGCATGTTGCACGATGCTCATCCTTCTCTTCCCAAAGCGACTCTGCCTACTAAAGAATCAGTGACTGAGTTCACCTGACAGGCATTTTATGGGGTTCGCCTCTGTTATGGTGCACATAGAGGGAGCTGAGCTGGTTGCCAAAGTTATTGCACTACACGCGTTATCTACGAACACCTTGAAACTCAGGGCTCTGTAGGAAAACGTTCGCCCTCTGGAATGACACTTGGAAAACGAAAAAATAAATCGTTCTTGCTAAATATTTTGGAGTAAACAGGAGTTGCTAGGTAGGGGCTAAGCTGATGTCGGAACTGTCAGGACTGGGGGCTAGCTAGTCTTTTGGCTGTAGCTCCTGAGATTCTATCCGGGGCTACAACCAAAAGATCAGGGGCTATAGCCCCTTTAGCCCCTCCCCCCCCAGCAACGCCCCAAACAGATTAAAATATTTACAACCTACCGCAGTATCTTGAGGTCATCAAATGTCTGTGCAATCTTCCCAAACAACAAACTGCATTACCAAAGAACGAGTATACAATTGTGCGTCTTTGGGAAGATACATTTAGAGGGAATTGTGAGGAAATGGAAGGAAGATCACTGGTTATACAATAATTGGAATGTTTGTTCTGCAAAAAATCCAGCACAGAAACTTTTTGGCAGTGTATAGATATCTGGAGAAAAGAACATTTTCCTGAAAAAAGCTGTTAGGAGTTCTAAGTAATATCTCAAACCTGCAATGTTCCCTCTAATTATTGTACAACAATGGTTTGCTTTCTTGTGCACACTATTTTCCATATGCCCAACTGATTACTGGGGCAATCCACTATGTGAGCATGTGTTTTTAGAGAGCTATGATTTATGAAGGGAGCGTGGAAGGGAATTTGCCCCTCCCTAATTATTGCATGTATTTGCAAATCACTCTAATGGGTGCTTCCTAAAACAAATTTTACAAATATATTGGCATAAAAAAAGGTTCTATACATGGATTAAACGAAGCTCATATCAAAACCAAGAGTTCAATGTCTGCCACAGTTCTTTGCAACAGTAGTCCCGTGTATAGGAAACAATACAAATATACAAAAAAAGAATTGTATGACCAGTATAAATAATGAGTTTTGTTGTGGATATTCATTTTTTTCGAATGGCAAACTAAGCTCAAAGGAAATGCAGGACTGGCTTTATGCCACTGAAAGAAAATATGCTCATGTATTACAAAGAACAAAAGGGCAAATATAACTTATCATAACTCATGTGGCTCACATTGTTGCCACACAGAATAATTGCAACTAACAGCACTGTTTCTTATATAGCGATTCCAATACTGGGGTGCAAATGGCCTCTAGGATGTCACCCAGCGATCTTGTCAGTTTAATATCTAGGTATTCTAGGGAATCTGTGCGAATCTCCAACCCAAGAGGTCTCATTGCTTCCATATCCCGTTCCGAATCCAACCCAAGGGGTAAGAGGATGGACTTAGTCCAGATGATTCTAAACCGTGAGTATGATCCAAACTCATTGATTATCTCAAACGTCTCCTGCGTCAAACTACTGGGGTTTTTCAACTGTACTAATATATCATCAGCATATAGACCCAGCTTAAACTCACTATGACCCACCCGTATACATTCCACTGTCAGGGATAACCTGATTCTTTCCGCCAAGGTCTCTATTGAGAAATTGAATAACATCGGGAGCAGCGGACATCCCTGCCTCGTACCCCTATGCAGACAAAACTGCCACCACAAAAGTGATGGGTGGAAGGTTTTGAATTAATCTAAACCACTGGCAATTGCTCTGGGCAACCTTCCACACCACCGTTTTTTAGCCCATCTGCGCCATTGCAAAAGGGGACCAGCCATGTGCAAATCAGTCAGCAGCTGCCGCCACCGAAGGTAGCAGCCCAGCCCGAACTGCTAGGCCAGGTCCCCTCTACACAGAAAACCAAGCAACCCCAGACATGTTTCAGCCTTGTTGGACCTCCTCAGTGAGGTGCAGCCTGGTTCCCTGTGGTGCAGCGAGCAAGGGACCCACGCCTGGGCATACCCTCTCTCACAAGGAGAAACAAACTGACCACAAAAGTGATGGGTGGAAGGTTTCGAATTAATCTAAACCACTGGCAATTGCTCCGGGCAATCTTCCACACCACCGTCTGGGGATGCTTGTGGTCTCATGCAGAAGGGATGTGACCTAGCAGTTCGGGCTGGACTGCTCCTTTTGGGGTAGGACCAAGCCTGATTTGCATATGGATTTTCCCCTTCTTTAATGGCTTGGCAGGCTGAAAAACGATTGTCTGGAGGGTTGCCCAGAGCTTTGCCCGTGGTTATGATTCATTCAAAACCTTCCAGCCATCACGTTTCTGTTTTGCTAAAGTCACCCCGAGTGGGACGGGTATGCCCAGACATGGGTCCCGAGTCTGCCGGGCCTAGAGACCCAAGCTACTCCTCACTTATGACACCCAACAAGGCTGAAACATGTCTGGGGATGCTTGTGGTCTCATGCAGAAGGGATGTGACCTAGCAGTTCGGGCTGGACTGCTCCTTTTGAGGTAGGACCAAGCCTGATTTGCATATGGATTTTCCCCTTCTGTAATGGCTTGGCAGGCTGAAAAACGATTGTCTGGAGGGTTGCCCAGAGCTTTGCCCGTGGTTATGATTCATTCAAAACCTTCCAGCCATCACGTTTCTGTTTTGCTAAAGTCACCCCGAGTGGGACGGGTATGCCCAGACGTGGGTCCCGAGTCTGCCGGGCCTAGAGACCCAAGCTACTCCTCACTGATGACACTCAACAAGGCTGAAACATGTCTGGGGATGCTTGTGGTCTCATGCAGAAGGGATGTGACCTAGCAGTTCGGGCTGGACTGCTCCTTTTGGGGTAGGACCAAGCCTGATTTGCATATGGATTTTCCCCTTCTGTAATGGCTTGGCAGGCTGAAAAACGATTGTCTGGAGGGTTGCCCAGAGCTTTGCCCGTGGTTATGATTCATTCAAAACCTTCCAGCCATCACGTTTCTGTTTTGCTAAAGTCACCCCGAGTGGGACGGGTATGCCCAGACGTGGGTCCCGAGTCTGCCGGGCCTAGAGACCCAAGCTACTCCTCACTGATGACGCCCAACAAGGCTGAAACATGTCTGGGGATGCTTGTGGTCTCATGCAGAAGGGATGTGACCTAGCAGTTCGGGCTGGACTGCTCCTTTTGGGGTAGGACCAAGCCTGATTTGCATATGGATTTTCCCCTTCTGTAATGGCTTGGCAGGCTGAAAAACGATTGTCTGGAGGGTTGCCCAGAGCTTTGCCCGTCGTTATGATTCATTCAAAACCTTCCAGCCATCACGTTTCTGTTTTGCTAAAGTCACCCCGAGTGGGACGGGTATGCCCAGACGTGGGTCCCGAGTCTGCCGGGCCTAGAGACCCAAGCTACTCCTCAATGATGACGCCCAACAAGGCTGAAACATGTCTGGGGATGCTTGTGGTCTCATGCAGAAGGGATGTGACCTAGCAGTTCGGGCTGGACTGCTCCTTTTGGGGTAGGACCAAGCCTGATTTGCATATGGATTTCCCCTTCTGTAATGGCTTGGCAGGCTGAAAAACGATTGTCTGGAGGGTTGCCCAGAGCTTTGCCCGTGGTTATGATTCATTCGAAACCTTCCAGCCATCACGTTTCTGTTTTGACAAAACTGCTACGACAGCTTCCTGTTAATGAATCCTTTCGGTTGGATCCCAATTATGGCCTTGATATGGCTAAGTATCCTCTCCCTAAAACCAAATCTAAGAACAACAGCATACATAAACCCCCAGGCCACTCTGTCAAATACCTTCTCAGGATCAAGGGCCAACAGGCTCGAATTGCTCCCCTTTCTCCTCGCCCACCCCATTAGGTTGAGGGTCTTTCGCACAATATCTACCCTGCCTCCCTGGTATGAATCCTACATGCCTACTTGGTCTGTGTGGACCAGGCATGGCATAATTGGCTCGAACCGCGAACCCAGCAATCTTGTAAATAATTTTGCATTCACTTTTAAAAGCAAGATAGGTGGGTAGGACGCATCTCTTCTACCATCTCTTCCCGCCTTTGGAATAACCAAGATCGGTTTATCGCTTCCTGCACCTATTCCTGATAACCACATGCTCCAGGCCCTGCACTTGTTCATCACTCAGTTCTGGGAACAGAATGTCACAATCTATAAGCCTGCCTTCCACTATGGCGTCAGAATTGTAGAGCCATTCGTATCAGGTTGCAAAGCTTAAAAATATATCTACTGGTTCCATGTAGAGTCCACCTCCAGGTCTTTTAACCGCATCAATCCACATATTCGCCCTCTGAGCCCTAAGCCTCAAATAGCCCTTATACCACTTTTTATAGTATTTTTGCAGAAGAAATGGCAATTTTCTTACTACCTTCCAAAGACCCAGATGATTTAGTTCCTTTTTTAGCCTGTATTTACAGCAAAAATGCCCCCGCTCACCAGTTGTCCTAGGTAACAACCTCTCCAGTGAAGTGATTTCTCAGTGTAGCCGATCCCCTATTGGCTGTCTCTCTGTCTCCTTACACCCTCACTAATCAACAGACCATTCCTTGGCACCTTGCTAGCCTCCCACACTGTGCACATGTCGACTTCACTGTGTCATTATTCCCAGCATATTTAATTATGCCAGCCCGCATCTTGGAGTCGAACATTGCATCTTTCCGTAAAGGCTTGATACATCTCCACATTGTGTCTCGAGAGTCTACCCCCTCAAATCTATCCCAATGACCAGCAGACCATGGTACAACCAGCTCATTGGAATCACTGTGCAAGATCCCACCCTACATAATATACCTCTGGGAACACACAGGTAGTCAAGCCTAGTAAATGTCCTGTGGGTTGGGGAAAAAAAACTATAGCCACCTTCATGCGGTGTTTTCGCCCCCTGGATCACCCGTGGCCCGCTTTCAAATCTAATAGACATCCTATTTCGACTTGGGTCTGCCCATGCATTTAATTACCCTCCTATTAGGACAAGCCCTCGTGCCTCCACTGGTAATATAATACTTCCCTAAACAAACTAAATAAACTTTCAGCTTGCCTTTAAGCCATCAGTTCTTGGATGTCTATACACTTTCTTGTCTTAAATGCTGCCAAAACTGAGGTACTTTTCTTTCCTGCAAACACAATCCCATTTTCTCTTCCTCCTTCCTTTATTTCTTTCCCTCCTGCTCAGCTTTCAATATCCCCCACAGCGTTTGGGACTTTATCTTGACTCAGATCTATCATTCAAGCCTCATATTTCCGTCTCCTCATGTGCCTGTCGCTATCATTTGTATAATATTCATAAAGCTCATCCTTTCTTAACTTTTGATTCTACTAAACTTTTCATTTCTTCATTAATCTTTTCCCGACTCTTTAATTGCTCTGTTTTTCTTTTTGGCCTTTCTCGTTCTCGTCTTGCACGATTGAAGTCTGTTTTCAATGCTTCCAATTGGACTTCTCTATCATCATTCTCCTTGTGACTCTCTCCCTTCTTCTTTCTCTGCTCTTAGCTGGCTTTCATTTCATTGAAGACCTATTTTCTCCAATCTGACATACTAGGTCAATTGCTCTTATATTGTGACTTGCCTCTCTCATTTTATTGTACTGTTTTTATGACTGTATGTACACCGCTTTGGTTTAAGGCGCTATATAAATCTCAAATAAAATACAAAAAATGTGAATACAAAAAAATATTATAGATATGGCCGCCGCACAGAACAGTAACTGTCCCAGGTTCAGAGAATATGTTAAATAGGTGTTAATGGCCGCTTTAGTGACCACCCCATCAACCAGGGCCTGTTCCAATGAAGGCCTCTCCATCATTGCCTGTCCTCCTTCACTCTTTGGAGACCTCTTATATTTGCTCAACTGAGTGCAAGCATTCTCAAAAGCATGTGCATGCCCACTCCTTTTCACCAGTCAGTCTGGGACAAGCAAATTTGTGTGATTGTTATGCCCCTCGGGCCAAAGTTTACTTCTCTTTCTGCACAGTTTAGAAGGCCCAGTAGTCCACCCATGCACACCAGGGGTATCATCCTCTTACTCCTGTGCCATGAGAGCCATGAGGGCCCGGGCCCAGCTTGTCCACTGTTCACTGAACCCTCTGAGATCGAACTACCCGGCAGAGTACCACACAGAGCCTACAGCGGTGCTTCCAATCAGTCAAAGTGCCTGGGTGAGAGCCTATATCCTTCCCTGCCTGTGCAGCGTGTCTTAGAGGTGGGCCACACCCCGCGACCACCTCTCACACCCCAGCCGGCACAAAGCACTCACTCTGCCTTACTGCTCCCGGAGGCCCTCGTTTGCTGGTGCTTTGGGCCCGACATGCACCTCATAACCTATAGGCACAACACCACCTCACTACTGCCTCCACCACTATTCCCTACCCCAAGCAGCGTATCTTCCCCAGTCTGGCAACATTGCAGCCCACTTACTCCTCCAAAAGACTGGCCACACACTGTCACAGGTCCACAGTACACCACCCTGTCCAGCACAAGTGTCACGCTAATACTGTCACTGTTCTCTGTGCTGCCCATTTCAGATGGAGGGCTCTACCACCACAGGCTCTGCACATGCAATGCCATCTGCAGGTGCTGCAGTCGCCCATTGGGACTGCCTTCTCCTGGCTCTTCTACCTGTCACTCCCCAAAATCAGATAGGGCACTTGCTGTGGCTCACCTCGACCCAGCCACCTCAACGCCTCCAAGTACCTTGACACTGGCACTGCACACCAGGGCAGACAGGCTTCACTACACTGCCTAGCCACCAAGCTCTCTGCATACCCCTACCTTATACCACGCTTTGGCCCGCCACCTCACAGGATTCCTCCAATTTACACTACTGCTGCCCACCGGATAGCATAAACCGAGCATGCTCATTGTCTATGGCTTCAGGCTGAGGGAGGGAGCATGACGCCCAGGCAACCATCTTGCACACACCCATAGCATTCTTCCATGAAATGTACTTTTGAATTTGAAACATGATGCTCCAAAAATGTGTTGCTTTCAAATTACAGGACCGAGATTCACATGATTTCATTTAACACTACAATTCAGGTCACATCTCTCCCTGCTCATAGCACATATCTGCACAGTCCCAAGAAAGAATGGACACATCATTCCTAATCATTTCATCAGTCATTTTCTACCCATTGTACATACATAACTCTGCTCATTATCTTCCTCACTGTTAATAGCCCACATAATTCATAAGTCCTGTGACTGCATTAGTTTACTTATTTCTTTACATTCTTCTTTCCTCCCCCCCTAACTTCTGACTAGAATGGTCCACAGTCACAATGTCTAACAGCCTATACAATTATATTTAGTGGTATTTCAAATTACCTTCTCAGATTCATAAACTGTAAGGATCTTTCCGGTGTGTGAATACTGAGGCTGCATATTCTTCTTGGAATTCTGACAATTTGTATATTTCTTTACAGGGTAATCAAAAAAACATCAGGTATATTTTAAGTGGAGAACAAGTCCTAATTATAGAGATCTGTTGACGACTTTGTTGAGAGGCAAAATCACTGGGTCCATTAATCACTTGATGATGAAGCCAGAGAGATCATTGCCCATGTTACCACCAAAGGTGAAGGTGGTATTTATGATTGCGATCAATGTTGGTTTGTATAATTGTGGGGGATGAGTAGGTTTAGCCACTTCTTATTCTTGTACTCTGTAGAGCAGAAGTCATTTTGGTACAGTCAAGAGGGAAGTAAAGACAAATACGGTTGGCCAGGTGTGGTGGGGCATTCTATGAATTGATTTAAATACCAAGAGGAGGAGTTTGAAGAGGGTCATGTACATAAGAATATCACTTGTGTAATATTGTGTGAAATCTCACTTGTGTAATATCAGAATGCAGATGTGGGAATGTTGGAGGTAGCAGAGCAGAGATCTGAAACCTGTGGATTTGCAGATATGTAGGATGTTGACCAACTTGAGATGTCTGTTTTCTATTTATGGGATCAAGTTTACACATGTATAAGTGAAGATTTTTGTAAGTGTCACGTTGCATGTACATTAATGCGGTTTTTCATGTGATTCATTTCGATTTGTAATTGAAACAGTTCTTTTTGTATTTAAACATTGTATGAACAGATAAAGGTGGCATAAGCCTATACGTGTAGCAATGCAAAGTGAGACTTTGTGGTATGAAAGGTAGTAATGCTTTTGGGGTGTGTCTCAGTTTGGCCTTTATTTCTACTTAGTTCCTTTTGAATATTATTTTACAGTGAAACTGTGTTGTCAGCTCTGCTGATTTCGCCGTTATTAGAGGGCTGCCACGAGCTCCTGTGTGATTAGAACTACAAGTTCCAGTGGACTTGTAGTTCTCCGTCTGTTATCTTCCCATGACAGGCGCATCAGCACTGGCGCGTCGGGGACGGTCTGATATGGTTCGATTAAGGTCCGGTAAGGTTCAGGCTCCCCCTCTCATCTTCAGCTCATATTATGGGACTTGCAGAAATCTTGGCTACCCTAAAACCTGCCCAGGAAGAGTCATGAGCTAGGATGGAATGCATTCCGGTAGATACGCTTACAAGTATTGCATTATTTAACACACAGAACCCAGGTAAGAACGCCGAACAAATGTCGCTCGCCGAATTAATGTGACCACGGGCCTCATTACACGGATGGCAGAGAACCATGGCGCTATTAGCGCCATGGTTCATGCCGGTAAAATACCGGCACCGCCTTGGCGGAAAGGGGAATTACCTCCCCATTCCAAGGTTGGCGGGGCGGTAATTCCCCCTTCCACCATTGCCCTTCCCCATTCCCATTTTTGGCCCATAGGGCTCAATGGGAATGGGGAAGGCGCTAATTACAGTCCCGCAAATTGCGGTACCGTGATTAGCTCCCTGGGTCCCTTTGCGGGTTGCTTTTTAACGCCTGCAAAAAGCAGGCGTTAAATCCCCCAACCTGCAAAGGGACCTCGTAGTAAGGCGGTAAGGATTTACCGGTACCGGTATTTTACCGGTACCGGTAAATCCTTAGCGCCATCCGTGTAATGAGGCCTCATGTGCCCTTAATACCCCTCTACAGTCTTGGTCTGCACTTCCGTTTGTAGACTCTATTTTGACCATGGCCAAAACTCTTGTCATGGACAAAATTTAAGAGCCCCTATGCCCATGCACCAGAGAGGATTTAAACACTAAAAACTCCACATTGCAGCCCTTTTCCCCGTCGTTCTAAAGATATCACTACACATCAGGGACACGGCACTGTGGACCTTTGTACTCAAGTGATCACTACCAAGAACCATGAGTCAGGGTGATCCAGGGTATGTGATGGTTTGCTAGATGCCGAAGAGACATATAAGAGTAATATTCCAGCTCAATCACATGCCCACCTTAATTGTTGCCTACTGAACACCCAGTTCATTGTGAAACATGCAACATAAATAGCAGATATGATCTTAGAGAGAAACTTGGACATCCTGTTTGTTACTGAAACTTGGATGACCCAAACTACATCTCATGTAATTTCTCTGGCCTCACCAGAAAGTCACTCAATGCTCCATGTAGATCTAGCCATGGGGAGAGGAGGGGGGGTTGCCATTATTTTTTAGAAAGGAGATAAATATTTATACTTCTAATATCAACCACAAGTCCTCCATAAGTTTCCTATTGTTGTATCGTCCACCAAGACTAACCCCTAACTTTGATGAACATTTATTGGCCAGTATTGGCAACATTTCTAAGGACACCTCAGCTTTCATTGCCCTTGGAGACATGAATTTATGGGATAATAACCCTCACGACATAATGGCTAAGGAGCTTAAAGCATCACTTGAGGCCATTAATTTCCAACAGATAGTAAAAAATCCCACCCACAACGCCGGTAATAAACTTGATTGGATACTGATTGGATACTGACTAAAAACCAGCAAATAATAGTTATATCAATTCTAGAATGTGCCTGGTCTGATCATCATATGGTTAATTCTATATGCCATATTGCTAACAGACAGACACAGCACCCCATAAGAACTAAACCCCTGGGAACCTGGCGTAACAGGAAGGCAGTAACCAGTGAGGCTTTCAAGGAAAAGGTCCATCCCCTCCTACCCCGTAACATCAGCTTGTATCATTAGACAGCTTTACCCAGTCCTTCAGAAAGGCCACCAACCAGGCTTTTGATGAACTGGCTCCAATTAAACCAGACAAAAACAATAAATCTAATAACCTGAATAAATGTTTATCTAGTGATATTCTAGAGGCCAGAAGAGCTAAGCGTAAAGCTAAGCGTCTCTGGAGGAACGATCAGTCTGCATCAACAACAGGCTATTGAAGCCCAAAAAAAACACATTTATCTGACTTTAAGAATACCCCCCACACGACACACTTCACTGAGAGTGATTTGTCGGATAGCCATTCAGTTCTCTTCTCCTTTGAAAAGGTCTCTGTTTCAGAGGTTCTGGAGGTTACCCATAAGTTAAGACCTTCCTCCTGCCAAGGGGACATTTTCCCTGCAAAACTATGTAAGGACTTTTCGGATACCCTAGCACCATGGGTAGCTCATTTTGTTAACCAATCATTTGAAGAGGCCTATGTTCCTACAGACTTGAAGGAAGCATGATCACACCTCTCATAACAAAGGAAAAACTTGAAAAATCAATTCTTGGTAACTTTAGGCCTATAACGAATGTGTTTTTTTTGCTCAAGAAAATTGATAGGATTGCATATCTACAGTACCAAAGGTGTGTTGATCAAATGATCTATTGGCTAACAAGCAATCTGGATTAATGGCTAAGCATGGAACAGAAACCGCTCTTTTGGATCTTCAAGCAAACATTGAAAGTATTATTGTAAAGGGCAATTTTACCTCCCTGAAAACTCTGCTGACCTGTGGTGTCCCACAGGGTTCTTGTTTGTCGCCATTGCTCTTCAATATCTTTTCAAAACTCTTATGTGACATGCTTCAAAAGATGGGTGTCCAATTCAAAAACTACGCCGACAACACCCAGTTGGTATTTAAACTATCAGGTTCCTATGAAAAAGATGTGCAAAGAGTTAATGAAGTGTTCAATGCTATCAAAAATGGATAGCAAATAACTCTATTGCGTTCAATGAAGCAAAAACTGAACTCCTAATACTTGGCACACATCAGAAAATAGGAACATTAGATCAACAATACAAAAACTTAAGATTAATAATAGCTTCATTGACGTTTCAGAGCATGTTAAGACCTTGGTATTTTCACAGACTCGCACCTCTCTTACAAGAGTCTCTTACATAAAATCAACATGTGCTTTTTATACTAATCTTATGTGTTATACAACCATACTTAACTCAGCAAAACCTAGCACTGATTGCAGGAGCAATAATCAATGCAAAAGCTGACTACTGTAATAGTCTCCTGATGGGTACTTCCAAAGGCAAACCACAAAACTGCAGACCATACAGAATGGTGCGGTTAGGGCTGTCTTTGGACTGAATCGAAGGGAAAAAATCTCAGCAGCCAGAAGAAAATTTCACTGGCTACCGGTCCAGCAACGGATACAATTAAATGTTCCGTTATGATCTTTAAGTGCCTAGCGCGTACCCCCCTTAGCTATCTTGCTAAAAGGCCAACAAATGCCCTCGTTTGAAGAAACCTTGGATCCAACGATAAGCACAACCTACAACAACCACATAAAATCCTGGAAAGAGTAGGTGGCACTAATATTGCTCACTGGGCTATTGTGATCTGGAACTCCACGCCCGCTCGGATTAAAAACAGTGTATCTCTCACTACATTTAAGAAATTGCTCAAGACACACTTGTGTGATGAAGGAAAACCTTAAATCTTTGCCCTGTTACCTTCTCTCCGGCTTGAGATATCTCTTCCGTGTTGTTCCATCTATGTGAGCGATTTGAGGCTTATGGGCGATAGAGCGCTATATAAAAACCACGATATATAACAAGATAGATAGATAGATAGATAGATAGATAGATAGATAGATAGATAGATAGATAGATAGATAGATAGATAGATAGAGTAATTCGGGAACATGTGTTGAAATGGGTGAATCTGAATAACATCTTAGGGGACACACAGCTTGGGTTTCAGGCAGGGCTTGGTGAAGTGAACCGAGGTACTGAATCTCTTGCTGTTTACAAAGAAATATATAACTCTGCAGGTATTCAGTATCTATCTGGCATGTATGGATCTGTCAACTGCATTTGGTATGGTTGACAGAGAGCAGCTGTGGTCCATTCTGTCAGAAATAGGTATCATAGATGGCTTATAGAAGCTAATAATTTTACAATATTCTGACACGGAATGTGTAATCAGATCTAAGTCAAGGGGGTCTTGCACACAGCCATTTGGGTCACCTAGATGCTTATGGCAGGCATGTATCCTGGAACCGATTCTCTTCAATTTAAAAATAAATGTGTTACAACTAACATTGGAGCAGTCTACGCCTGACGTTCCACTGGTGGGTAGAAGAAGACTAACACACCTGGCAAAAGCAAATGATGTTGTCCTAATTGCTTGGACATCTAGAGCCTTACAATTATTATGCAATGGTTATGTGAGGTTCAACCCAGGAAGTTAATTGAAAGTAAATGTTAAAAAAACAAAATCATCAGTATTAGCGATGAGGAAAGAAGGTCTCATGTTGATTGGGAAATTGAGTTTCCCTAGAAAAAGTCAAATCTGTTGATTATTTAGGGGTACATTTTTATTGTTGTGGCCATGGTAAATCCCACATAGACAAAAATTCCACAGAAATGCTACAGGCTACAGCGGCTACATTTGGTTTGCCAAATCCATTAGATCTCAACCAAAGCCTTTAAAGACCAAGGTGTATTATGCTAAGTCTTGTGAAATTGGGGTATGTGGGGCTGAGATCTGGGTGGCTGAGTGACTGAGTCTGTATTAAGATTGCAAATTATTGGAAAGATATTCTGCAGAAAGCTTTTAACCCTCCCAAACAGTGCTACAACATTGGTGGTTTAAGCTGAGCTGGGATTAGGGTACATTGAGGACCTATGTTTCGTGATCCGACCTTGATGTGGGCTGCTACATCCCTATCAAGAGGCATAATCCTAGACATTATGTCACATACTGGGGCTAACCATATTTGGTGGATATCTCAAGTCAAAACATAACGAGTAAAGCAATGCTTCAGATTAGTTTGTACTGTTAGACAACGCTTGTGAAAGTTATACACCTTTACTCAACTATCTGCGAGAACATAGAGTAAACATGGAACTTGAGAAGCCTGCAAATAGGGCACATTCCAGAATTGAATCCCCAAGGAGATTGGGAGCCTATCTGAAATGGTGCCTATGGACCGGTCAGTGCAAGAAATTGATCCTAATGATATTCAATCTTATAAAAACTATCTTAGTTGTCTGTAGTTGAAAGGGGTCATGGATTGAGAGTGCTTTCTATCCCTTCTGTGCAAAGGAGCTGGAATCTCTCAGTCACTTCCTTGTTTTCTGCCCTATCTATAAACACATTTTAAGACAACCATAATATAGTTTTTGGGCCAGAGAGGTTTTTCTCATTTCAGGTCTGCCCTGTGTAATTGCCTCATGATGTAACACCACACCACACTATAACAAGGACATTGGACCAGTATGTTAAAATGGCATTCAGTAACAGGAAAAGGCTCATGAAGTATATCTGTTGGCCAAAATAAGATTATTTTTATACAAGACTGTGGGAGCCCATCTTCTGTGGATGAACATCAGAGAAGAGAATTACCCATTTGCATATCAGTCTGGCCCAACCCGCAACGACAGTCCAGCACCAAAATGCTATGCATTTCTCCTCTGAACAAGAGTAGCATCAGCAACCCCAGGTACGTGTTTTGGCCTTTGTTGGGTCTCTTCAGGGAGGTGAACTTGAGCCTCTCTAAGGATCAGCGAGCAAGGGGTCCATGTCAGAATTACCCTTGGTTATTATGGGTAAAACCCCAAGCTTTATGAATGAAACAAGAGTATGGGAGACCCTCTACTGAGGACGAACGTGACTCAAATAACCCGTAGTATGGCCTTTCTTCCACTAAGGTTAGACCACAACCACATTTTAGCTCACTGCACCATTCACAGAAGAGAAATAACCATTTGCATGTCAGTCTGGTCTAACCCACAAGGTTAGTCCAGCAACACAATGCACGGCAATTAACCTCCAAACAAGAGTCCCATCAGATATCCTGTGTAGGATATCTTTGGTGAGGATTGCTAGTTTGCCAAGAACACAGGGCTAGCTGAATTAATTTTATACTGGGAACCTTAGCCAAGACAAACACACCATTTCTCTACCATAGTTATATTGGATTGCTAGGTAATTACCCAGAGTAGACTTACTAGGTCACCTGAAAAATTATGCATTTATAACAAGGGGAATCAGCTTTGCAATTTTATTCATACTATCCGCCTCCCCATGGCGAGAGACTCAGGCTTTGAATCAGTACTAAAGATGTGACATTTTAACATGGAAGGACCCTTACACAATGATCAGCCACAGACCTGCCATTTTATAATATCACTATTTGGCATTTATCAGTCTTTGTTCAAAATCTGCACAAGGCTGAAAATGCAGTTTAACAAAAACACCATTAGAAATACAGAGAGCGAGAGAGAGTGAACATTAGCAGAATGCAAAGTTAATCCACATTTCACACATTGTTGAATATTCTAAACCCTTTTTTATAAAGCCTTCTACAAGAGAATTTGGCAGGAGAACAAGGGGTTATCTGTGCACCTTTGAACTACTTTCAATGTTTCAGCCAGCCTGCAACTGACTTCCTATATACAGAAACTAACCAACTATATTTTGTCACATGAAGATACAAGGAAATGTTCTCACGTTGTGAATTGGATGCTTACCAAAATGCTTGAAAGGAACTGTGCTTGCAGCAGCGGCAAGGTAAGGCCTCGGTCCCCTTGGCTGCTAGGCTTGGAGTCCCCCTGGCACCCTCCTTTCTCTGCTTCAGGAGGCCTCTCAGCAACAGGCAGCTTGGCTGTCTGACCCAGATCACACACATTTTTGTTCCTCTCTCTACAGTCTTCCTTCTGTCTTCTTCGACCGCAGCCAACCACACCACTGTCTTCTTTTTAAACCCTCTCTGTGCCAACCCAGTAAATGTATATCCCCAGATATATCTATACACTGACAAACACTTTGTTAAAGGGACTTTATGGTTCAGTTGCCCTAACAAAAACCTATGAAATTCAGTGCAACAACCATTTGAAAGGGACATTATAGTTACTTTGCACTACCAACTAAGCACTGCTAAAGATCATTGGTAAGCTAAGCAACTATAACTCGCACCACCACCATGCACTGCTAAGACTAACACCCATGACATCAAAGATGACATCACAAATGTCATTGATGACATTGCATGTCTGCCTCCCTCTTTTGTGTTCACTGAAATATCTAGGTCAGGTGGTTTTGCTCATGGGCAGTCAGGAACTCAAAATTCAAAAGGTGCTATATGTGTAGACCTTACTCTACTCATATGTTCTTACACTACTTTCCTTAGGGGCCAGTCACATCATATGATACATTTACATAGGGGAAGAAGCAAGGCGGAAACACAGCAATCATTTCTGTGCATTAAGATATTCAGGTAAGTCATGAACACTTTCTGGTAATACTGCTGTTTTTTTGCATACTTTGCCTTGCCTGCATTTGCTCCCATTTGTATGCAATGTGGTCTCTTTATGTTTTGTGCATAGTAGTAGAATTATGTAGTAAGTGAGGCATTATTAGCTACTTATTACATGTTGCACTGAACGCAAAACTCTGAAACGAAAGCATTCATCATTTCACTATCCAACATGGCAAGATTTTGAATATGTCACCTGGATGGTGCATACTGCAGACAATGCCTACATTTCTACATGAATAGGGTCATGTACTGAAAAGAACTGTGTAATGCAATGGTGTTTACAGCAATGCATTGCTTAAAGAACTAAGTATGTCATGCCAGTTCTCCCAATGACCTCTGATCAGTTTTGGCCAACATAATAAGGACAATCCCTTGTGGAGACTTTTCATGAAAACTAAATGCAGAGGTGATGTCATCAGTGATGTCATCAATGACATTTGTGATGTCATCTTTGATGTTATGAATATATAGATTATGAATCAGTATTAGCAGCGCACGGTG
The DNA here is from genome assembly GCF_040938575.1 of Ambystoma mexicanum. Lineage (NCBI taxonomy): Eukaryota > Metazoa > Chordata > Amphibia > Caudata > Ambystomatidae > Ambystoma > Ambystoma mexicanum. Next base: position 478,091,385 of record NC_090933.1, on the reverse strand, counting down.
GTGGCGTGAGTTATGTTTGCTTAGTTTACCATAACTGGCGAATGTCTGAGGTTTTTCGGTTTTACTTGTAACCATAATATGGATAGGTAGTTGGTAGTGCAAAGTAACTATAATTTCCATCCCAAATGGTTGTTGAACTGAATTTCATAGGGTTTTGTTAGGGCAACTGAACGTCCCTTTAGCAACACTTTTTGGCAGTGAATTTCATAGGTTTTTAGTAGGGCACTTTATCTGTAACGTTCCTTTTGCATAGTTTTTTCAGTAAAGGTGATAGATTTTAGTAGCACAACTTAACCATAACTTCACTTTAACAACGGTTTTTGCACTGAATTCAATAGGGTTTTACAAGGATACTCTTCATTTTTATAGATGTACTATAGAGCATAGTGAAAACGGTGACTCCATAGTAATGGCCACAGTGGTTGTGAACTGTCCATCAGTTGGCAGACATTGGGTGGCATCCAATGTGCTCAGAAAGGCAGGGGTGCTCATACATAGTGGTTGCATCCAGCAAAGAGAACGCACATGTACAAAGAGCACCATGTATGTGCATTGAAAGGAGAACTGGAGTAGGTCTGTAAACGCTATACTTGTGAAACAAACAGAGCAAAAGCATAGCGTACACACAATAATAGAATGCACCAATAGGCGAAGTGAGGTCTGCGTCCAACAATTAATACCGCACTCCTGCTTTGCATAGAAACAAAGAAGAAAATGGTGAAGTAAGGACTGCAAAGTATTGAGAGCAGAACGTCTATGCAGCAATGCAAAGCACCCAGAAATGGCTGGAAGTGAATTTCCTACTTCACGAAATGAGTAATAATAGTAATGCCATTGGTACATAGCACATTCTGAAAAGTAAAACAGTTAATATGTATTCCTTCATGTACACCAAACAGATATTTTATCTTTAACAGGACATACTGTAAATGAAAGCAATGCATCACATGCAGCACCTCTTGCAGAACAGCATATGGCCATAGGAAACGAAGGAAATGCTTTAAAAGGCAACCTATGCAGCCTGGACGGTAATTTAGAACAATTGGTTAACAATTTAGCGGACTTAAAAGATGTTGTACAAGAACATATTATTGGAGAAATTAAATACCACTGCCCTACCTTCAGATCTACAATATCCCCATTTCCCAGCGCTCCTTCCCCAAAAGCATACCTGTGAGCAGAGACATTATGACGATACCTCAATCCTTGGCTCCCATTATGATAAACTTGTTGAAATGCCAATTCCCCTGTGTATGTATCCATTTGTGAAACCCCTTCCTTTTGCTAGTAGGGTATATGTATCATACACATTAAACATGTACATGTAAAGTGTTGGTGAGTGTGTAAGTAGCTTTTCCTCTTGTGTTGAAATTGCATGGTGTGCGAGATGGGAGCAGGTAAGTGAAATAGAGGTTTCCTATGGAGACTGCACCTGTCCGGCGTATGTGCAATCACAATGCAGATATCTGTAGGATTCGAGTACTGGCTGCATGTCCGTATCTGCTAATGCACTGCTAATTAGTTGTGGGAGCGCTCATAAGTCAATTCCACAGCTATGCAGAGACGTATTTCATCCTCTGTGTACTGGTAACACTTCCCCTGTCACCAACTCTACTGAATCATGTCGTAAGCTACCACATTTAAAGCAGTCGTACTGCCTATGTATTTCACTGTCCAAACCTACCGAATTATGCCTGCAGCAGGCCTGGCTGCCTGAGGCCCAGTGGGAGCAAGGAGCAGCATCATCTAGTGTACCATGGGCGTGTTAAATGGCCCAATATTTTGATTAATGTGCTGCTAGCCCTTCCATGACCTTTGAAACAGACACAGCATCTCTGCACTGAGCACCGTGAGGTAAAGTGGCAAGTTCTCACCTGTGGTCTCTAGTGTTAGAGAACAGATGTCACTGCAAGTGTGACAGTCTGTAGTCAGTCTGGAAAAGTGCATCGCTGTTCCTGTTTGGTTAATTCTATACAATTAAATGTACCGACAGCTAAATAAACAGCAGAATCTTCGGATCTCAAACAATATGAGTATTGCTTTGAAAGGAACTGTGGCCACGTGGCACTGCCTGAACAATTATGTTCTTGCTCAACGTGATGAAGCTGCGTTTCTCCTTGTTGAAAGCATTCTTGTATTTCACAATTTACTTATCTCCGTCAATGCTGGTGCTACGGTTAATGTGGTACCAGCAAGTGACCATATTGCATGCGACAACACTGCAAATCGAAACACAAGGCAGCAGTGTGCAGTGTACTGCCCTTCCAACAGTGCAGTAGGTTACTTTCCTGTACACCATTCTCCACATCTGCTCCTGCACTGTCAGCAGCTCTTTCCAGATTTCTCTGCACAAAAGCAAATGCATGTTGCAAATGCTTCCTCAGTTCATCAATATATTCATGAACTGTGGATGCACTCACTAGAGTTTGCTCATGTGTTCTGTATAGTAGGTGTTGTGGTAACACCATTTTCCTACCTGTTAAGACCTCATGGGGGCTAACACCTGTTGCTTTGGCAGGAGTCGACCTGATTGCCATCAAAACCAATGGTAAACGCAAATCCCAGCTGGAACCTGCTTCTGCCACAAATTTCTTTAAAATATCCACAACAGACCTATTGCTTCTTTCAACTGTACCTGAAGACGCCGCCCGATATGCGATATGTAGTTTCCTTTTCACACCTAGTATTTGCCATACCTTACTCATTAGAGTACTTGTGAAATGACTTCCTCTGTCTGACTCAATTCTTTGTGGCAACCCAAACCTTGAGAACACATGGTTCACCAGCAATGTGGCTGCTGTTTGCGCACTACAATCTGGTGCGGGAATGCACTCAATCCACTTTGACATCAAACATACCACACTCAAAATATAGCGGTGTCCCCTGCTCGACCTTTTTAAAGGACCTACATAGTCTATTTGCAAATCTGACCATGGGAGAGTTAGGCCTCTTTTCATCAATGGTGCTCTATGCATTGGTGAAGCAGGTTTAAATTGGGCGCATACTAGACATCCTCTAGTATATAATTCCACATCTTGGGACATATGTGGCCAGTAAGCATAATCTTTTAGTATTTCTAATGTCTTTTGTGAACCTCTATGGCCTGCAGTTATGGCATCGTGTGCATGGTGTAGCATTAGTCCTCTGAATGAAAGGGGTACTACCCACTGTATTTGCCCTGTTATGGACTCTCTAATCATGAGTCCATCCTGTAATCTAATTCGTGTTTTGTTCTTTAATAACACCCTCAACTCTTCTTTTCCCATACAATCATTTTCTGTTAAAGGATTTTGTTCAGGATCTATCAAATGATTATAATAGATTCCTAAAATTTGATCATTCTTTTGTGCCTCAATCAAATCTTGGTCTGGCGTGTCATGACTCCACTGCACCACCGGTTGATCTACCTCCTTTGGTGCTTTAGAACGTGTGACTGCATCAATTTGTATTTCACCCATTAAATAATCAATAGGTAGCAATTCTCCCATCACAGCCCCAATCTTAGCCAGATGGTCTGCCTTATCATTTCCCTCCTTATCCTCTCCTGGTGTTTTTAAATGCCCACGAATTTTTCTCCAGTATATTGTTAAATTATTTTCTGACACCAATTTGTCTATGGCTTGTATCATTTTTCCATGTTTAAGTGGCTTTTTGTTGTATGTAACCATGCCTCTTGCTTTCCAACCAGGCAAATACTCCACAAAGCTATTCCGTGCATAGTCAGAATCAGTCACCAAGACAATTTCACTGAACTTTTTATCAACTGCAGTAGCAATTGCTTTATAGATGGCTGCCAATTCCGCCACCTGACTGCTCCTATCTCCAATCCTCATCCCTATACTAGGAACGCCTTCACATTTCAACCAGACATTTCCTATTCCTGCCACTAATTGTTTATTACTGTCATTTTCAATGTGAAAAGCACAACCATCCACATATACAGTTGGCAAATCCTTGCATGTTTTTTCATCAAAAGCTTTGTGTGGTGATTGTTCAAATTCCTGTAAACTAGCTTCCACATCCATTTCATTTGTTATTTGTTCAGCTGCACAGTCATGTAAGTCAGCTAACCCTTGAGCAATTGGGCTCTTTTTATTTTGTCCATATCTTACTTCTACGGGAAAACCTTGTAATGCCAGTGTCCATGAAGTGATTCTGGATTGCGCTAGATTGCCTGATCTAATTCTTTTACTCTCTAAAAATTGCAAAGGTTGATGATTTGTTTCAATAATCACCTTTTCTCCCTGAATAATGGGGCGGAAATGTTGTAGCGCCCACACAGTGGTTAATAGGGCCTTTTCGCATTCATTAAATTTCATTTCAACTTGGGAAAATGCCTTACTTGCATATGCAATGGTTTTGTGATTCAAATCGTGTTTTTGTGATAACACTGCTGACATACAATGTTCAGAAAAGCCTATTTCTATAAAGAAATCCCTGTCCTTTATGGGGTATGCTAAACATGGTGCCTTTACAAGACATTCCTTCAATCTAGCCACTGCATCAGACTGCTCTCTTTCCCATCTCCAGGGAGTATTTAGTTTAAGCAGTTTAGTCAATGGTTGAGTGATTTCTGCATAATTCTCAATGAACTTTCTGTTATAGCCTGTCATCCCTAATAAACTTTTTACTCCTTTCACATTTTTAGGATTTTTTAATCTTTGTATGGCCTCTATTTTCTTCCTTTGTGGATTTAGCCCATGTTCAGTCACTTCATGCCCTAGAAAGTTCACTTTTTTCTTGCACCATTGTGCTTTTTGCAAAGATACTTTGGCGCCTGCTTTCTGCAATTGGCCAAGCACATGTCTTATTTCATCAAAATGGCTTTTAAGGTTTTCATTTTTTATCAAGACATCATCCACATAAACTATTGTCCCTCTTTCCGCTGCATCCGGCATGGCCTTTCTCAAAAATATGCCAAATTCACTCCCACTATTGATGTACCCGAACGGAGCTCTAAGCCAGGCATATTGAGTCCTGTCAAATGTAAAGGAAAATAGGTGTTGTATCTCCTCTGCCAATGGCACACACCAATATCCAGATGTGAGATCTAACGTGGTAAATACATTTGAACCATGTATCTGAGCTAGGCCCTGATCAATGAATGGTAGTGGCCATCTAGATACTGGTACTCTTTTATTTAACTCTCTTAAGTCTGCACACAGCCGCCATTGACCATTTGGCTTTAACACACCTAAAATAGGCGTATTGGATGTGCTATGAATGGGCCTAATTATTCCCCGTGATTCCAAATTTTTAATAATCTCTGCCAATGATTCTAAACATGCCAGCGGTAGTCTATACTGGCGTACAAACACTGGATTTCTGCTACAACCTTCTGGTAGTGTGGCCACATGTAAATCAGTTAAACCACAATCATAAGCATCTTTTGCAAATACATCCTTAAACTCCATAAATATTTCCCTCAGATTGCGTCGATCCTCATCGCTGTTACATGCATCCGCTAAGGAGATCTGCTCTTCTACCATTCTGGAAAATTCTGGAAACTCTTCTGGTAAAGGAATCTCAGCGCTTTCCTCTAACTGTGTGGCTGTGTCTTTTTGTAGAGCTGCCACTTTCAAATATTTTGGCATATCAGCTTCCACTTCAATGGGCTGATTTCCTGTTTCATTTTCATTTAAATTAAATATTATGCAATCCTCTTGATGGCAGCACACTGTCTCATTTGAATCATAAGGATACACAGAGTGAATTTTAAATATTCCTTTGGGCTGAGAGTCCAGGTGTTCTGGCAACTCGCCCTTGGCATCTACATATTTTTCAGGAATATTCCCAATCACCATGTTATTTAAATCTGCCGTATAATGTGATTTTTGTATGGCCATTCCTAATGGGGAGTTTTCCTCTAAATGAACGTCCTGACAACCTTTATTATTTACCATGATTTTTACAGATCCCTCACCAATGTCTACCAATGGAATGTATTCATAATCCAGGCCTTGCTGTTTTATGGATTCATTCAGGCATACAAATGCATCAGAGCCTTTCATCTGCTGTCCATTTTTGCATTGCAGTGTTATTGCAAACTGTTTTGTAAATGCAGGAACAATAGTATTTTTCCTCATTTGTAATTCGACTGCATAAGGAACTAGTTGTGCACAATGATAAGCCCTTCTTTTGTCTTCAAATTCAGGCGCCGGCCCACCTAGGCGTGACCATATTTTTTGATTAAGGAAATCTAACACCATACACATTCTGTGCATGATGTCATTGCCCATGTAAAATTCATTTTGTGCTCCATTCACTATCCATACATTATGGTAAATTGTTTTCTGTCCAATGCTAATTTTAAGCATGCATCTGCCTGTAATTCGGTTTTCAAAGTCTGGACTGTCCAACCCAGAAACATATTGGTTTTTAATCCTAAATTTCGGGATTTCTTCCCTCTCCATAATTTTTTGCAACAATTTCTCATTAATGAAACTCCTTTCATGTTCAAGCGCTAAAGTGGCTTTTATTGTTTTAAGATAATCATTTATACCAGCGTGAACCCATGGTTGCTCATCTTCCATGTGTATCTCTGCCAGAGTGGTAATGTGTTTTTCTGAATCTGTTTTAGGAACAATATTCTGTTTGCATGTATTCTCTTTTAAGTAAAAACGTAATGTGTGTTCATCTATAGCAGTCTGCCAATCTTTCCTTGGGTCCAAGTATATTTGTACAGGTAGTTTTTCATTGTCGCTCTGATCTTTGTCTTGACACATTAATATAACAGTGACACTAGGTATGCAGCTATTCTGGAGATATACCTCCACAGCATCATTTGTTTTGGCAACGGTGTGACATTCTTTTATATTGCTGTTTTGTGATTTTAGTTTCTTAGGCCTCAATGGTTTTTTGGTTAAGGACCACAGCACTCCATTCACCCCATCTATGAGAGGAGACAATCTTTTCAGGCAATCTGTCCCCATCAGAAATGGAATTTCACAAATAGATGTGATCAATACCTCTTGTTTCATTCTGTGCTTTCCTATTTTTATGTCAACCTCAGTTACACCTATGATGGGCACCTCCTCCCCATTAAAGTTATGCACTGGGCCTTGATTTGCCTTCACTGTGATCTGACTCTGTGGAGGCCTCCCTTCATTGATACTCTTTACCAGCTCCTTGGACATAATTGTGGCCTGTGCGCCAGTGTCAATCATAGCAAAGGTGTGGCATTTTTCTTCTACAGTGATGGGTGCATAATATCTGTCCTCAACTTCCTCTAATACACATAAGAAATGTGAATTCTTACTGATTTCAGGGCTCACCTTTCTCAGGTCTTTTTCACTTTTGGCTAAGCACATTGGTAAATGAAAAGACATTTTTCCCTCCTTTTTACCCATTTCTGTGCGAGGTATTTTATTCATTTCTCCATGTTCAGAGGTTTTTTGGAGTGTGGCCACCGTTCGCCCATCCATCTGGGTAACATCAGAGACCACATTACAACCTTCCAACTGAACATGTGTCACAACATCATTCAGCAATTTGTCATTTTTTAATTCTGTGCATTTGTGATCATTTAGTGTAATACCAGCCCTTTCAGCCTCTTCAAAAATATGTGGCTCAATGAATTTTTCAGGTGATTGACTTGTACCCTCCTTGTGAGTATTTCCTTTTTCTGTCTGTGTTTGGTCATTGTTTTGCTTGCCCAGGGAAGGAGCTATGGCATCCCCACTTACTCCCTGTTCACTGGTATTCCCCATGCATGAGTCATTTTTCTTAAACCTGTCCCTTTGTTCTTTTGGAATTCCTAATGTTTCTTTTTCATTTGTGCAAATCTTTACTGTTTTATTTAGCTCTAAGTTAAACCGTACCTCTTTTTTAGAAGTATTTGCACTTTCTATCACAATTTCATTTACTGGTACTTTCATTTTTAATCCATTAGTCATCTCAGAGTCGTTATGCAAAGTTATATCAGAGCAATCTGTCATTTTGGCACTGCAGTTATCATGAGTACTTAGTCACTTTTCGGAAGCCCCCCGGTCATTGCTATGGCCATCAGCCCTAGATATTTAGGAGATAGACCCCGGGTAAGATACCGGTCTGATATGGCAGGTATGAACAATAACCAGAGACAAAATCAAGATCAAAGAAATGATGGTCCCTACCAGTCATTGGGGACACAGAGCAGATTTGATCCCAGCACCATGATATATGGTAATCAGGATAGGCCCCGATATGTGGATCGATTTACTGATAATGGAAATCAATATAGGGGCCAGTACCCACAATCTGAGAGACAGGACATGAAGCAAAACGTGAACTACAGTCCACGCCAGTACAATGATTCCCCACCAGGGGACTATAATCAAAGGATGGGTGCAACCCGCTCCCCTCCACAAATGAATCAAGAGTTCAGAAACCATCCCAACCGGTATCAATCACCTGAGAGGTATCAGAATAGTATATGTAAGGATATTTGGCATGTTACAGCACAGAGTACAGCACTACTGCACAAGTAGCATTTTTTTTGCAGTACCACCACAAGGGTGCGGTGCATTGCTATATGGGTTAGCAGATTAACAAGGAAAGACAGACTATTCAGTCAAAAACGATTTTAACATATAAGATGCAAATCTATTTTTACAGTTAAAAGCACACGTGTTCATTTAAAAATGCACACTATTTTTCACCTGAAATGCCTATATTGCTAGAGACACATTTGAAAATTAACAGCTAACATATTAACCATTAACCTGACTAATAAAACCTTATTTTAATATAAATCACTAATAAAATGTGTTCTCTACTGCAGAATTAGGCATACTTTAAAAACCATTTAAATGAGTGTGCAGATTTTTTTTTCTTCTCTTCTCTGCCTGATTATCCGTGTTGTTGTGCACAGTAACGGCAGGAAGGAGGAAGTCAGATTTGCAACAATTGCAAATGTATAAGCGAAGCTATTGTTGAAGAATAGGAGGATGAGAGATGATGGATTTCATTGGAACACGTCATAAAGAGGGCTGAGAGGAAAGTTTTAGTGGGCAGTATCAGGGAAAAAGACAGGCAGACATCTTTCTGCACTACTGGGGAGAAGACCTGGCTGTGGGGGTGTCCTGCTGCAGTCGAGACTGGGGAAAGCTGAAAGAATTACCTTTCCACTGGCAGAGGCAGTCCTATCTGAAAAAGCTGAGAATTCCAGGCAATGACCCCGGCTTGAGAAGGCAAGCGTTCCTTTTTGCTGGAGTTAAGCCAAGAGAGCCACATTCACAGAGAGAAGCCTCTGAACAGATAAGGTAATTACCTAACTGGGGGAGCTGTGTGTGTGCACGAAAGTATGCAGTCAGTGTAGAAAAATGAAAGTCCCGTGCGTGTCTTAATCAAGTGATAATGTTGCAATTTAAGTTCTGTTCTCCGACACTATAATTGCAGTGTGTCATAGAAAATGCTTTGATTGTTCCATTTTATTGCTGTAAAGAATGAGATCATGTCTAAATGCAACTTTTATAATACAGAAAATATTTGAAAACAGACGGGTGGTTTATTTTCTATTTACCATTACAATGCCAATGATGTGGGGAGATTTTTAAACAGTGCAATGGTCATTTTAAGACAGATGTGTGTATGTCAGAATCAGTATGAATAATTGTGAGTGACTGTAGTATAACTTGTTGGAGGTACATGAGCCAACGGGAAGAGAGACTCTCTGAACATAGCTCCCTGCCGTATATAAGGTAGTGGAAATTACCACAAGACTACCACATATAGATCTCTGTCGTAAATAAGTCAGTGAGTTTGCCCATGGTGGCGCACCAACACTATCACTGGAAATTGTGGTATCCCTAGAATGCAGGTCTGAGGTCTCTCTAGTGATCACACGAAAAATCTAAGCGAAGATAAGGGATTCTGGACATTGGGGCCACAAATAAAACAAGGGAATTATGCTCACCAAAATACCACCAACCACGTATACCAAATATGCAGGTCTGGATGCTGAAATAATGCATGTCCATTGTATTATTGTTGCACATGGCCAAATCTGAATACAAAGAGTGATTATTGCTAAGTTATTTTTCGGCGGTAATAAAATACCGTCAGGCCCCAAATCTCCACAAAATACCCTACATATTTATGGTGCGTTGCAGGCCGGGAAAGTGATCATAGAGTACCTACTGGGCGTGGCAAGCGTGTCTCACACTGCCATTTGCACATTAAAGGGAACCCATTTTATAATAGCAGTGTGCCACTAAAAACGAATTTCAGAATGTCACAAAGGGAAACCACATTCTCAGATCTAGTGCAATATTTAGAGGCAAAGTTATTTGCACATGGGAATTGGTCTTCGAACAGTACCTTAGAATGGAGTAACCGCATTCAGGGTGAGGTGCAGAAAGAAAAACTAGACAATATTTTTGCAGAAGGCAGCATAATTCAGGTCTGCCTTACAAGATTATTGAATGCAGCCGATAAAAGTGCAGAGAAAGACTGTTTAATACGGCTATGCGGCAAAATATGGTTTATTTTAAACAAGTCCCTGCGAATGCAAGAGAATGATACTCAGCTAATTAACAGGTTAAAGACTGAATTAGATGGGGCAAGTAAAAATCAGGAAATGTTGAGAGCAGAATTGGATGTATGCCAAAAAGACATGCAATTAAAATGCAGAGACTTTGATACTCAGTTATCCAAAAGCAAGAAACAATTTGAAGATAGTGAGCAAGAATTGACACACTTAAAAGCCTTAGTGGATCACATTAGGCAGGATAAAGATGAGGTTGTTTCAGAAATGCAGATTTTACAAAAAGAACATTGCGAAAAAGAAGGTGATCTCCAGAGTGCAGAACAAGAAATGATTAAAATGAGCCAAGAAAGAGACAAGAGAAATAAAGAGTTCAATGAATGCCAAATGCAAATGTGCGATATGCAGGAGGCAATTAATAAAATGAGTGATGAAAATAATTATTTGCATGATGAAGCCAACAGACTCCTTAAAAAGTGTAAGGAATTAGAACAGCAAATGTGCATTCCCAGGTCCCAGGAGAGGCGGCAGGGTACCACATTCAATGGAGTGGAGGTGAATTCTAGCTCTGCCCAAAGAGCTAGTGCCCCAGTGACAGGACCGGTGACTGAACTTGGTTGCAGCGCCCTTGGGGGATTTGATACTCCCATTGGGGGCAGCCACCAATCTCATACACCTGAAAACAGGATTGAATCACAAAATAGTGCAATTCCATGCATTGCAACAAGTAGCCCCATAAAAATAATGAAATCCATTAAAGCCCTGATCAAACCATTTAAAAAGGGAGGTGAATGCTGCATTGAGGATCACTTAGAAGCGGTGCATGACATTTTTAAAGCGCTCCAGATACCTAAGGAACAGTACAGACAATATTTTCATTTAACTTTAGATGCCCCGACGGCCAGCATCATAAGGGGATTAAATGAACAGCAGAATATGACATGGCTGGAGTTTGAAAAAGAAATTAGGCGTCATTTTTCTCCTTTTCAGTCATTGCAGGAGGCAAAGAAAGTCGCGTACACTATTACTGCTGGACCTAATACATCACCTCGCCAATTTTTACAAGACTTAAAAAGAGCATTCTCTCGCTTTGATGTATCTTTTGACTCAAATTCCAATGAGTTTAAGACCGCATACTTCTATGGGCTACAGAAAGACATCATATCCCAATTGGTCCGTGAATTTGACCGTGACAAGTCCCTTGAATGGATTGTACATCAAAGCACCAAGCTATATGAGGTACTCTATTGTCAGGGTAGAGAAAGTGATAAAATGAAAGATACTAGGCCTAAATCTAAAGAACCCTCAGCCACAGTAATGGAAATCAGGTCAGCCAAAATGTCCCTTGAGTCTGCTCAAAGCCAAGGTAAAAATAATGTGACACCTGAACAAAGGGGTAATCAACAAAGATCGCCATTTCCTGTACCAATGTTCCAATCACATGATCCTAGTAATAGAGAGAGCTACATCAGCCCTAGATATTTAGGAGATAGACCCCGGGTAAGGTACCGGTCTGATATGGCAGGTATGAACAATAACCAGAGACAAAATCAAGATCAAAGAAATGATGGTCCCTACCAGTCATTGGGGACACAGAGCAGATTTGATCCCAGCACCATGATATATGGTAATCAGGATAGGCCCCGATATGTGGATCGATTTACTGATAATGGAAATCAATATAGGGGCCAGTACCCACAATCTGAGAGACAGGACATGAAGCAAAACGTGAACTACAGTCCACGCCAGTACAATGATTCCCCACCAGGGGACTATAATCAAAGGATGGGTGCAACCCGCTCCCCTCCACAAATGAATCAAGAGTTCAGAAACCATCCCAACCGGTATCAATCACCTGAGAGGTATCAGAATAGATCCAATCAGGGGGAAAACAACCAATATCGACCTAGGCCACAGAAAGAGGATCCTAGAGAGGTGGAAAGGTTCCAATGCCTTGAGGCCCAAGTGAAAATGTTAGCTGAGCAAATAGGAAAGCTCTATACAGCGCAAAAACAACCTTCCAAAGAGGGGGCTGATGGCCATAGCAATGACCGGGGGGCTTCCGAAAAGTGACTAAGTACTCATGATAACTGCAGTGCCAAAATGACAGATTGCTCTGATATAACTTTGCATAACGACTCTGAGATGACTAATGGATTAAAAATGAAAGTACCAGTAAATGAAATTGTGATAGAAAGTGCAAATACTTCTAAAAAAGAGGTACGGTTTAACTTAGAGCTAAATAAAACAGTAAAGATTTGCACAAATGAAAAAGAAACATTAGGAATTCCAAAAGAACAAAGGGACAGATTTAAGAAAAATGACTCATGCATGGGGAATACCAGTGAACAGGGAGTAAGTGGGGATGCCATAGCTCCTTCCCTGGGCAAGCAAAACAATGACCAAACACAGACAGAAAAAGGAAATACTCACAAGGAGGGTACAAGTCAATCACCTGAAAAATTCATTGAGCCACATATTTTTGAAGAGGCTGAAAGGGCTGGTATTACACTAAATGATCACAAATGCACAGAATTAAAAAATGACAAATTGCTGAATGATGTTGTTACACATGTTCAGTTGGAAGGTTGTAATGTGGTCTCTGATGTTACCCAGATGGATGGGCGAACGGTGGCCACACTCCAAAAAACCTCTGAACATGGAGAAATGAATAAAATATCTCGCACAGAAATGGGTAAAAAGGAGGGAAAAATGTCTTTTCATTTACCAATGTGCTTAGCCAAAAGTGAAAAAGACCTGAGAAAGGTGAGCCCTGAAATCAGTAAGAATTCACATTTCTTATGTGTATTAGAGGAAGTTGAGGACAGATATTATGCACCCATCACTGTAGAAGAAAAATGCCACACCTTTGCTATGATTGACACTGGCGCACAGGCCACAGTTATGTCCAAGGAGCTGGTAAAGAGTATCAATGAAGGGAGGCCTCCACAGAGTCAGATCACAGTGAAGGCAAATCAAGGCCCAGTGCATAACTTTAATGGGGAGGAGGTGCCCATCATAGGTGTAACTGAGGTTGACATAAAAATAGGAAAGCACAGAATGAAACAAGAGGTATTGATCACATCTATTTGTGAAATTCCATTTCTGATGGGGACAGATTGCCTGAAAAGATTGTCTCCTCTCATAGATGGGGTGAATGGAGTGCTGTGGTCCTTAACCAAAAAACCATTGAGGCCTAAGAAACTAAAATCACAAAACAGCAATATAAAAGAATGTCACACCGTTGCCAAAACAAATGATGCTGTGGAGGTATATCTCCAGAATAGCTGCATACCTAGTGTCACTGTTATATTAATGTGTCAAGACAAAGATCAGAGCGACAATGAAAAACTACCTGTACAAATATACTTGGACCCAAGGAAAGATTGGCAGACTGCCATAGACGAACACACATTACGTTTCTATTTAAAAGAGAATACATGCAAACAGAATATTGTTCCTAAAACAGATTCAGAAAAACACATTACCACTCTGGCAGAGATACACATGGAAGATGAGCAACCATGGGTTCACGCTGGTATAAATGATTATCTTAAAACAATAAAAGCCACTTTAGCGCTTGAACATGAAAGGAGTTTCATTAATGAGAAATTGTTGCAAAAAATTATGGAGAGGGAAGAAATCCCGAAATTTAGGATTAAAAACCAATATGTTTCTGGGTTGGACAGTCCAGACTTTGAAAACCGAATTACAGGCAGATGCATGCTTAAAATTAGCATTGGGCAGAAAACAATTTACCATAATGTATGGATAGTGAGTGGAGCACAAAATGAATTTTACATGGGCAATGACATCATGCACATAATGTGTATGGTGTTAGATTTCCTTAATCAAAAAATATGGTCACGCCTAGGTGGGCCGGCGCCTGAATTTGAAGACAAAAGAAGGGCTTATCATTGTGCACAACTAGTTCCTTATGCAGTCGAATTACAGATGAGGAAAAATACTATTGTTCCTGCATTTACAAAACAGTTTGCAATAACACTGAAATGCAAAAATGGACAGCAGATGAAAGGCTCTGATGCATTTGTATGCCTGAATGAATCCATAAAACAGCAAGGCCTGGATTATGAATACATTCCATTGGTAGACATTGGTGAGGGATCTGTAAAAATCATGGTGAATAATAAAGGTTGTCAGGATATTCATTTAGAGGAAAACTCCCCATTAGGAATGGCCATACAAAAATCACATTATACGGCAGATTTAAATAACATGGTGATTGGGAATATTCCTGAAAAATATGTAGATGCCAAGGGCGAGTTGCCAGAACACCTGGACTCTCAGCCCAAAGGAATATTTAAAATTCATTCTGTGTATCCTTATGATTCAAATGAGACAGTGTGCTGCCATCAAGAGGATTGCATAATATTTAATTTAAATGAAAATGAAACAGGAAATCAGCCCATTGAAGTGGAAGCTGATCTGCCAAAATATTTGAAAGTGGCAGCTCTACAAAAAGACACAGCCACACAGTTAGAGGAAAGCGCTGAGATTCCTTTACCAGAAGAGTTTCCAGAATTTTCCAGAATGGTAGAAGAGCAGATCTCCTTAGCGGATGCATGTGACAGCGATGAGGATCGACGCAATCTGAGGGAAATATTTATGGAGTTTAAGGATGTATTTGCAAAAGATGCTTATGATTGTGGTTTAACTGATTTACATGTGGCCACACTACCAGAAGGTTGTAGCAGAAATCCAGTGTTTGTACGCCAGTATAGACTACCGCTGGCATGTTTAGAATCATTGGCAGAGATTATTAAAAATTTGGAATCACGGGGAATAATTAGGCCCATTCATAGCACATCCAATACGCCTATTTTAGGTGTGTTAAAGCCAAATGGTCAATGGCGGCTGTGTGCAGACTTAAGAGAGTTAAATAAAAGAGTACCAGTATCTAGATGGCCACTACCATTCATTGATCAGGGCCTAGCTCTGATACATGGTTCAAATGTATTTACAACGTTAGATCTCACATCTGGATATTGGTGTGTGCCATTGGCAGAGGAGATACAACACCTATTTTCCTTTACATTTGACAGGACTCAATATGCCTGGCTTAGAGCTCCGTTCGGGTACATCAATAGTGGGAGTGAATTTGGCATATTTTTGAGAAAGGCCATGCCGGATGCAGCGGAAAGAGGGACAATAGTTTATGTGGATGATGTCTTGATAAAAAATGAAAACCTTAAAAGCCATTTTGATGAAATAAGACATGTGCTTGGCCAATTGCAGAAAGCAGGCGCCAAAGTATCTTTGCAAAAAGCACAATGGTGCAAGAAAAAAGTGAACTTTCTAGGGCATGAAGTGACTGAACATGGGCTAAATCCACAAAGGAAGAAAATAGAGGCCATACAAAGATTAAAAGATCCTAAAAATGTGAAAGGAGTAAAAAGTTTATTAGGGATGACAGGCTATAACAGAAAGTTCATTGAGAATTATGCAGAAATCACTCAACCATTGACTAAACTGCTTAAACTAAATACTCCCTGGAGATGGGAAAGAGAGCAGTCTGATGCAGTGGCTAGATTGAAGGAATGTCTTGTAAAGGCACCATGTTTAGCATACCCCATAAAGGACAGGGATTTCTTTATAGAAATAGGATTTTCTGAACATTGTATGTCAGCAGTGTTATCACAAAAACACGATTTGAATCACAAAACCATTGCATATGCAAGTAAGGCATTTTCCCAAGTTGAAATGAAATTTAATGAATGCGAAAAGGCCCTATTAACCACTGTGTGGGCGCTACAACATTTCCGCCCCATTGTTCAGGGAGAAAAGGTGATTATTGAAACAAATCATCAACCTTTGCAATTTTTAGAGAGTAAAAGAATTAGATCAGGCAATCTAGCGCAATCCAGAATCACTTCATGGACGCTGGCATTACAAGGTTTTCCCGTAGAAGTAAGATATGGACAAAATAAAAAGAGCCCAATTGCTCAAGGGTTAGCTGACTTACATGACTGTGCAGCTGAACAAATAACAAATGAAATGGATGTGGAAGCTAGTTTACAGGGATTTGAACAATCACCACACAAAGCTTTTGATGAAAAAACATGCAAGGATTTGCCAACTGTATATGTGGATGGTTGTGCTTTTCACATTGAAAATGACAGTAATAAACAATTAGTGGCAGGAATAGGAAATGTCTGGTTGAAATGTGAAGGCGTTCCTAGTATAGGGATGAGGATTGGAGATAGGAGCAGTCAGGTGGCGGAATTGGCAGCCATCTATAAAGCAATTGCTACTGCAGTTGATAAAAAGTTCAGTGAAATTGTCTTGGTGACTGATTCTGACTATGCACGGAATAGCTTTGTGGAGTATTTGCCTGGTTGGAAAGCAAGAGGCATGGTTACATACAACAAAAAGCCACTTAAACATGGAAAAATGATACAAGCCATAGACAAATTGGTGTCAGAAAATAATTTAACAATATACTGGAGAAAAATTCGTGGGCATTTAAAAACACCAGGAGAGGATAAGGAGGGAAATGATAAGGCAGACCATCTGGCTAAGATTGGGGCTGTGATGGGAGAATTGCTACCTATTGATTATTTAATGGGTGAAATACAAATTGATGCAGTCACACGTTCTAAAGCACCAAAGGAGGTAGATCAACCGGTGGTGCAGTGGAGTCATGACATGCCAGACCAAGATTTGATTGAGGCACAAAAGAATGATCAAATTTTAGGAATCTATTATAATCATTTGATAGATCCTGAACAAAATCCTTTAACAGAAAATGATTGTATGGGAAAAGAAGAGTTGAGGGTGTTATTAAAGAACAAAACACGAATTAGATTACAGGATGGACTCATGATTAGAGAGTCCATAACAGGGCAAATACAGTGGGTAGTACCCCTTTCATTCAGAGGACTAATGCTACACCATGCACACGATGCCATAACTGCAGGCCATAGAGGTTCACAAAAGACATTAGAAATACTAAAAGATTATGCTTACTGGCCACATATGTCCCAAGATGTGGAATTATATACTAGAGGATGTCTAGTATGCGCCCAATTTAAACCTGCTTCACCAATGCATAGAGCACCATTGATGAAAAGAGGCCTAACTCTCCCATGGTCAGATTTGCAAATAGACTATGTAGGTCCTTTAAAAAGGTCGAGCAGGGGACACCGCTATATTTTGAGTGTGGTATGTTTGATGTCAAAGTGGATTGAGTGCATTCCCGCACCAGATTGTAGTGTGCAAACAGCAGCCACATTGCTGGTGAACCATGTGTTCTCAAGGTTTGGGTTGCCACAAAGAATTGAGTCAGACAGAGGAAGTCATTTCACGAGTACTCTAATGAGTAAGGTATGGCAAATACTAGGTGTGAAAAGGAAACTACATATCGCATATCGGGCGGCGTCTTCAGGTACAGTTGAAAGAAGCAATAGGTCTGTTGTGGACATTTTAAAGAAATTTGTGGCAGAAGCAGGTTCCAGCTGGGATTTGCGTTTACCATTGGTTTTGATGGCAATCAGGTCGACTCCTGCCAAAGCAACAGGTGTTAGCCCCCATGAGGTCTTAACAGGTAGGAAAATGGTGTTACCACAACACCTACTATACAGAACACATGAGCAAACTCTAGTGAGTGCATCCACAGTTCATGAATATATTGATGAACTGAGGAGGCATTTGCAACATGCATTTGATTTTGTGCAGAGAAATCTGGAAAGAGCTGCTGACAGTGCTAAGTCATATTATGACAAAAAGACATCAGTAAAGGAATACAATGTAGGGGATCAGGTGTACAAGTTTCATTTTGGAAAAAGTAAACAGAAAAATTCTAAATTTCTGGCAGCCTGGCAGGGGCCATTTCGAATTATAGATAAAGTCTCTCCTGTAGTGTATAAAATTTTGAAAAATGAAGGTGAAACAGCAATAGAGCAGTTTGTCCATGTAAATCAAATCAAACCATGCCATCCCAGACATGAGATCAGGCAGCTTGAGCATGTGGAAACGGATAGAGTCCCTTGAGAAAATAAATGGGTGTGATCAGGAGGCAGTGACAAAGAAGTTAAAAAAAAGTTGATTGTTAGGATGGCACATAAACACTGTAATATATGTGAAAATATATAATATAAATAAATAAATAAATAAATAAATGCACATATAACGGAAGCTCGTGGTTGGTGTGCAGAGAGAAAGTGTATTAAATATTGAATGCTGTTTTATATGTGTTTGTTTTCTTTTAACTTGTGTTTAATTTCAGAAAAAAAAAAAAAAAAACGAAGTATTTTTACCAAGCATGTTTTATTTTTGGCAAAAGGATGAAGTTAGTATTGTGCTATGTACTTAATCTGTTTATTTTCTATTTTGATTTAGACAATTAACATTATTTGATCGGAGGTTCCGGGATCAGAGGCCACGGGAGACGATGGAGTCCTGGAGTCCCCTGGATGAAGACCAAAAGATGCCTGACTCCAGGTGGAGGTGAAGACAAAATAACCGGAATGCCAAAAGAGATGACTACTGTGGATTCAAGATTGCCAAGATGAAAGAGTACTCGAATGAACCGAATAACATCGCTGGCCGGGATATACCAAAAGAGACAAAACAAAAGTTCCGGCATATGAAGTTCCACGTATTTATTATTTTAATTATTTATTTTAACTTGTTATATTACTTATTTGTTTTAGTTAGTTGTTTTATTTCATTGTTTTTAATTGACTTGGAAAATTTAAACTTAAAGTAATGCCACTTCCACTGAGAAGGCAAATGTGGAACATTTTATGGACTTATGGACTCAGATGAAATATTGATTGCAAATTTTCATTGATGCACATGAATATTCATTTTGTTGGATTGATATATTGTATAAAAAAAAAAAAGAACAAGTTGTTTTTAGAGATTGGCTTGGATTATAGCCAAGTTCTAAAAACAAAAGGAGGGTATATGTAAGGATATTTGGCATGTTACAGCACAGAGTACAGCACTACTGCACAAGTAGCATTTTTTTTGCAGCACCACCACAAGGGTGCGGTGCATTGCTATATGGGTTAGCAGATTAACAAGGAAAGACAGACTATTCAGTCAAAAACGATTTTAACATATAAGATGCAAATCTATTTTTACAGTTAAAAGCACACGTGTTCATTTAAAAATGCACACTATTTTTCACCTGAAATGCCTATATTGCTAGAGACACATTTGAAAATTAACAGCTAACATATTAACCATTAACCTGACTAATAAAACCTTATTTTAATATAAATCACTAATAAAATGTGTTCTCTACTGCAGAATTAGGCATACTTTAAAAACCATTTAAATGAGTGTGCAGATTTTTTTTTCTTCTCTTCTCTGCCTGATTATCCGTGTTGTTGTGCACAGTAACGGCAGGAAGGAGGAAGTCAGATTTGCAACAATTGCAAATGTATAAGCGAAGCTATTGTTGAAGAATAGGAGGATGAGAGATGATGGATTTCATTGGAACACGTCATAAAGAGGGCTGAGAGGAAAGTTTTAGTGGGCAGTATCAGGGAAAAAGACAGGCAGACATCTTTCTGCACTACTGGGGAGAAGACCTGGCTGTGGGGGTGTCCTGCTGCAGTCGAGACTGGGGAAAGCTGAAAGAATTACCTTTCCACTGGCAGAGGCAGTCCTATCTGAAAAAGCTGAGAATTCCAGGCAATGACCCCGGCTTGAGAAGGCAAGCGTTCCTTTTTGCTGGAGTTAAGCCAAGAGAGCCACATTCACAGAGAGAAGCCTCTGAACAGATAAGGTAATTACCTAACTGGGGGAGCTGTGTGTGTGCACGAAAGTATGCAGTCAGTGTAGAAAAATGAAAGTCCCGTGCGTGTCTTAATCAAGTGATAATGTTGCAATTTAAGTTCTGTTCTCCGACACTATAATTGCAGTGTGTCATAGAAAATGCTTTGATTGTTCCATTTTATTGCTGTAAAGAATGAGATCATGTCTAAATGCAACTTTTATAATACAGAAAATATTTGAAAACAGACGGGTGGTTTATTTTCTATTTACCATTACAATGCCAATGATGTGGGGAGATTTTTAAACAGTGCAATGGTCATTTTAAGACAGATGTGTGTATGTCAGAATCAGTATGAATAATTGTGAGTGACTGTAGTATAACTTGTTGGAGGTACATGAGCCAACGGGAAGAGAGACTCTCTGAACATAGCTCCCTGCCGTATATAAGGTAGTGGAAATTACCACAAGACTACCACATATAGATCTCTGTCGTAAATAAGTCAGTGAGTTTGCCCATGGTGGCGCACCAACACTATCACTGGAAATTGTGGTATCCCTAGAATGCAGGTCTGAGGTCTCTCTAGTGATCACACGAAAAATCTAAGCGAAGATAAGGGATTCTGGACATTGGGGCCACAAATAAAACAAGGGAATTATGCTCACCAAAATACCACCAACCACGTATACCAAATATGCAGGTCTGGATGCTGAAATAATGCATGTCCATTGTATTATTGTTGCACATGGCCAAATCTGAATACAAAGAGTGATTATTGCTAAGTTATTTTTCGGCGGTAATAAAATACCGTCAGGCCCCAAATCTCCACAAAATACCCTACATATTTATGGTGCGTTGCAGGCCGGGAAAGTGATCATAGAGTACCTACTGGGCGTGGCAAGCGTGTCTCACACTGCCATTTGCACATTAAAGGGAACCCATTTTATAATAGCAGTGTGCCACTAAAAACGAATTTCAGAATGTCACAAAGGGAAACCACATTCTCAGATCTAGTGCAATATTTAGAGGCAAAGTTATTTGCACATGGGAATTGGTCTTCGAACAGTACCTTAGAATGGAGTAACCGCATTCAGGGTGAGGTGCAGAAAGAAAAACTAGACAATATTTTTGCAGAAGGCAGCATAATTCAGGTCTGCCTTACAAGATTATTGAATGCAGCCGATAAAAGTGCAGAGAAAGACTGTTTAATACGGCTATGCGGCAAAATATGGTTTATTTTAAACAAGTCCCTGCGAATGCAAGAGAATGATACTCAGCTAATTAACAGGTTAAAGACTGAATTAGATGGGGCAAGTAAAAATCAGGAAATGTTGAGAGCAGAATTGGATGTATGCCAAAAAGACATGCAATTAAAATGCAGAGACTTTGATACTCAGTTATCCAAAAGCAAGAAACAATTTGAAGATAGTGAGCAAGAATTGACACACTTAAAAGCCTTAGTGGATCACATTAGGCAGGATAAAGATGAGGTTGTTTCAGAAATGCAGATTTTACAAAAAGAACATTGCGAAAAAGAAGGTGATCTCCAGAGTGCAGAACAAGAAATGATTAAAATGAGCCAAGAAAGAGACAAGAGAAATAAAGAGTTCAATGAATGCCAAATGCAAATGTGCGATATGCAGGAGGCAATTAATAAAATGAGTGATGAAAATAATTATTTGCATGATGAAGCCAACAGACTCCTTAAAAAGTGTAAGGAATTAGAACAGCAAATGTGCATTCCCAGGTCCCAGGAGAGGCGGCAGGGTACCACATTCAATGGAGTGGAGGTGAATTCTAGCTCTGCCCAAAGAGCTAGTGCCCCAGTGACAGGACCGGTGACTGAACTTGGTTGCAGCGCCCTTGGGGGATTTGATACTCCCATTGGGGGCAGCCACCAATCTCATACACCTGAAAACAGGATTGAATCACAAAATAGTGCAATTCCATGCATTGCAACAAGTAGCCCCATAAAAATAATGAAATCCATTAAAGCCCTGATCAAACCATTTAAAAAGGGAGGTGAATGCTGCATTGAGGATCACTTAGAAGCGGTGCATGACATTTTTAAAGCGCTCCAGATACCTAAGGAACAGTACAGACAATATTTTCATTTAACTTTAGATGCCCCGACGGCCAGCATCATAAGGGGATTAAATGAACAGCAGAATATGACATGGCTGGAGTTTGAAAAAGAAATTAGGCGTCATTTTTCTCCTTTTCAGTCATTGCAGGAGGCAAAGAAAGTCGCGTACACTATTACTGCTGGACCTAATACATCACCTCGCCAATTTTTACAAGACTTAAAAAGAGCATTCTCTCGCTTTGATGTATCTTTTGACTCAAATTCCAATGAGTTTAAGACCGCATACTTCTATGGGCTACAGAAAGACATCATATCCCAATTGGTCCGTGAATTTGACCGTGACAAGTCCCTTGAATGGATTGTACATCAAAGCACCAAGCTATATGAGGTACTCTATTGTCAGGGTAGAGAAAGTGATAAAATGAAAGATACTAGGCCTAAATCTAAAGAACCCTCAGCCACAGTAATGGAAATCAGGTCAGCCAAAATGTCCCTTGAGTCTGCTCAAAGCCAAGGTAAAAATAATGTGACACCTGAACAAAGGGGTAATCAACAAAGATCGCCATTTCCTGTACCAATGTTCCAATCACATGATCCTAGTAATAGAGAGAGCTACATCAGCCCTAGATATTTAGGAGATAGACCCCGGGTAAGGTACCGGTCTGATATGGCAGGTATGAACAATAACCAGAGACAAAATCAAGATCAAAGAAATGATGGTCCCTACCAGTCATTGGGGACACAGAGCAGATTTGATCCCAGCACCATGATATATGGTAATCAGGATAGGCCCCGATATGTGGATCGATTTACTGATAATGGAAATCAATATAGGGGCCAGTACCCACAATCTGAGAGACAGGACATGAAGCAAAACGTGAACTACAGTCCACGCCAGTACAATGATTCCCCACCAGGGGACTATAATCAAAGGATGGGTGCAACCCGCTCCCCTCCACAAATGAATCAAGAGTTCAGAAACCATCCCAACCGGTATCAATCACCTGAGAGGTATCAGAATAGATCCAATCAGGGGGAAAACAACCAATATCGACCTAGGCCACAGAAAGAGGATCCTAGAGAGGTGGAAAGGTTCCAATGCCTTGAGGCCCAAGTGAAAATGTTAGCTGAGCAAATAGGAAAGCTCTATACAGCGCAAAAACAACCTTCCAAAGAGGGGGCTGATGGCCATAGCAATGACCGGGGGGCTTCCGAAAAGTGACTAAGTACTCATGATAACTGCAGTGCCAAAATGACAGATTGCTCTGATATAACTTTGCATAACGACTCTGAGATGACTAATGGATTAAAAATGAAAGTACCAGTAAATGAAATTGTGATAGAAAGTGCAAATACTTCTAAAAAAGAGGTACGGTTTAACTTAGAGCTAAATAAAACAGTAAAGATTTGCACAAATGAAAAAGAAACATTAGGAATTCCAAAAGAACAAAGGGACAGATTTAAGAAAAATGACTCATGCATGGGGAATACCAGTGAACAGGGAGTAAGTGGGGATGCCATAGCTCCTTCCCTGGGCAAGCAAAACAATGACCAAACACAGACAGAAAAAGGAAATACTCACAAGGAGGGTACAAGTCAATCACCTGAAAAATTCATTGAGCCACATATTTTTGAAGAGGCTGAAAGGGCTGGTATTACACTAAATGATCACAAATGCACAGAATTAAAAAATGACAAATTGCTGAATGATGTTGTTACACATGTTCAGTTGGAAGGTTGTAATGTGGTCTCTGATGTTACCCAGATGGATGGGCGAACGGTGGCCACACTCCAAAAAACCTCTGAACATGGAGAAATGAATAAAATATCTCGCACAGAAATGGGTAAAAAGGAGGGAAAAATGTCTTTTCATTTACCAATGTGCTTAGCCAAAAGTGAAAAAGACCTGAGAAAGGTGAGCCCTGAAATCAGTAAGAATTCACATTTCTTATGTGTATTAGAGGAAGTTGAGGACAGATATTATGCACCCATCACTGTAGAAGAAAAATGCCACACCTTTGCTATGATTGACACTGGCGCACAGGCCACAGTTATGTCCAAGGAGCTGGTAAAGAGTATCAATGAAGGGAGGCCTCCACAGAGTCAGATCACAGTGAAGGCAAATCAAGGCCCAGTGCATAACTTTAATGGGGAGGAGGTGCCCATCATAGGTGTAACTGAGGTTGACATAAAAATAGGAAAGCACAGAATGAAACAAGAGGTATTGATCACATCTATTTGTGAAATTCCATTTCTGATGGGGACAGATTGCCTGAAAAGATTGTCTCCTCTCATAGATGGGGTGAATGGAGTGCTGTGGTCCTTAACCAAAAAACCATTGAGGCCTAAGAAACTAAAATCACAAAACAGCAATATAAAAGAATGTCACACCGTTGCCAAAACAAATGATGCTGTGGAGGTATATCTCCAGAATAGCTGCATACCTAGTGTCACTGTTATATTAATGTGTCAAGACAAAGATCAGAGCGACAATGAAAAACTACCTGTACAAATATACTTGGACCCAAGGAAAGATTGGCAGACTGCCATAGACGAACACACATTACGTTTCTATTTAAAAGAGAATACATGCAAACAGAATATTGTTCCTAAAACAGATTCAGAAAAACACATTACCACTCTGGCAGAGATACACATGGAAGATGAGCAACCATGGGTTCACGCTGGTATAAATGATTATCTTAAAACAATAAAAGCCACTTTAGCGCTTGAACATGAAAGGAGTTTCATTAATGAGAAATTGTTGCAAAAAATTATGGAGAGGGAAGAAATCCCGAAATTTAGGATTAAAAACCAATATGTTTCTGGGTTGGACAGTCCAGACTTTGAAAACCGAATTACAGGCAGATGCATGCTTAAAATTAGCATTGGGCAGAAAACAATTTACCATAATGTATGGATAGTGAGTGGAGCACAAAATGAATTTTACATGGGCAATGACATCATGCACATAATGTGTATGGTGTTAGATTTCCTTAATCAAAAAATATGGTCACGCCTAGGTGGGCCGGCGCCTGAATTTGAAGACAAAAGAAGGGCTTATCATTGTGCACAACTAGTTCCTTATGCAGTCGAATTACAGATGAGGAAAAATACTATTGTTCCTGCATTTACAAAACAGTTTGCAATAACACTGAAATGCAAAAATGGACAGCAGATGAAAGGCTCTGATGCATTTGTATGCCTGAATGAATCCATAAAACAGCAAGGCCTGGATTATGAATACATTCCATTGGTAGACATTGGTGAGGGATCTGTAAAAATCATGGTGAATAATAAAGGTTGTCAGGATATTCATTTAGAGGAAAACTCCCCATTAGGAATGGCCATACAAAAATCACATTATACGGCAGATTTAAATAACATGGTGATTGGGAATATTCCTGAAAAATATGTAGATGCCAAGGGCGAGTTGCCAGAACACCTGGACTCTCAGCCCAAAGGAATATTTAAAATTCATTCTGTGTATCCTTATGATTCAAATGAGACAGTGTGCTGCCATCAAGAGGATTGCATAATATTTAATTTAAATGAAAATGAAACAGGAAATCAGCCCATTGAAGTGGAAGCTGATCTGCCAAAATATTTGAAAGTGGCAGCTCTACAAAAAGACACAGCCACACAGTTAGAGGAAAGCGCTGAGATTCCTTTACCAGAAGAGTTTCCAGAATTTTCCAGAATGGTAGAAGAGCAGATCTCCTTAGCGGATGCATGTGACAGCGATGAGGATCGACGCAATCTGAGGGAAATATTTATGGAGTTTAAGGATGTATTTGCAAAAGATGCTTATGATTGTGGTTTAACTGATTTACATGTGGCCACACTACCAGAAGGTTGTAGCAGAAATCCAGTGTTTGTACGCCAGTATAGACTACCGCTGGCATGTTTAGAATCATTGGCAGAGATTATTAAAAATTTGGAATCACGGGGAATAATTAGGCCCATTCATAGCACATCCAATACGCCTATTTTAGGTGTGTTAAAGCCAAATGGTCAATGGCGGCTGTGTGCAGACTTAAGAGAGTTAAATAAAAGAGTACCAGTATCTAGATGGCCACTACCATTCATTGATCAGGGCCTAGCTCTGATACATGGTTCAAATGTATTTACAACGTTAGATCTCACATCTGGATATTGGTGTGTGCCATTGGCAGAGGAGATACAACACCTATTTTCCTTTACATTTGACAGGACTCAATATGCCTGGCTTAGAGCTCCGTTCGGGTACATCAATAGTGGGAGTGAATTTGGCATATTTTTGAGAAAGGCCATGCCGGATGCAGCGGAAAGAGGGACAATAGTTTATGTGGATGATGTCTTGATAAAAAATGAAAACCTTAAAAGCCATTTTGATGAAATAAGACATGTGCTTGGCCAATTGCAGAAAGCAGGCGCCAAAGTATCTTTGCAAAAAGCACAATGGTGCAAGAAAAAAGTGAACTTTCTAGGGCATGAAGTGACTGAACATGGGCTAAATCCACAAAGGAAGAAAATAGAGGCCATACAAAGATTAAAAGATCCTAAAAATGTGAAAGGAGTAAAAAGTTTATTAGGGATGACAGGCTATAACAGAAAGTTCATTGAGAATTATGCAGAAATCACTCAACCATTGACTAAACTGCTTAAACTAAATACTCCCTGGAGATGGGAAAGAGAGCAGTCTGATGCAGTGGCTAGATTGAAGGAATGTCTTGTAAAGGCACCATGTTTAGCATACCCCATAAAGGACAGGGATTTCTTTATAGAAATAGGATTTTCTGAACATTGTATGTCAGCAGTGTTATCACAAAAACACGATTTGAATCACAAAACCATTGCATATGCAAGTAAGGCATTTTCCCAAGTTGAAATGAAATTTAATGAATGCGAAAAGGCCCTATTAACCACTGTGTGGGCGCTACAACATTTCCGCCCCATTGTTCAGGGAGAAAAGGTGATTATTGAAACAAATCATCAACCTTTGCAATTTTTAGAGAGTAAAAGAATTAGATCAGGCAATCTAGCGCAATCCAGAATCACTTCATGGACGCTGGCATTACAAGGTTTTCCCGTAGAAGTAAGATATGGACAAAATAAAAAGAGCCCAATTGCTCAAGGGTTAGCTGACTTACATGACTGTGCAGCTGAACAAATAACAAATGAAATGGATGTGGAAGCTAGTTTACAGGGATTTGAACAATCACCACACAAAGCTTTTGATGAAAAAACATGCAAGGATTTGCCAACTGTATATGTGGATGGTTGTGCTTTTCACATTGAAAATGACAGTAATAAACAATTAGTGGCAGGAATAGGAAATGTCTGGTTGAAATGTGAAGGCGTTCCTAGTATAGGGATGAGGATTGGAGATAGGAGCAGTCAGGTGGCGGAATTGGCAGCCATCTATAAAGCAATTGCTACTGCAGTTGATAAAAAGTTCAGTGAAATTGTCTTGGTGACTGATTCTGACTATGCACGGAATAGCTTTGTGGAGTATTTGCCTGGTTGGAAAGCAAGAGGCATGGTTACATACAACAAAAAGCCACTTAAACATGGAAAAATGATACAAGCCATAGACAAATTGGTGTCAGAAAATAATTTAACAATATACTGGAGAAAAATTCGTGGGCATTTAAAAACACCAGGAGAGGATAAGGAGGGAAATGATAAGGCAGACCATCTGGCTAAGATTGGGGCTGTGATGGGAGAATTGCTACCTATTGATTATTTAATGGGTGAAATACAAATTGATGCAGTCACACGTTCTAAAGCACCAAAGGAGGTAGATCAACCGGTGGTGCAGTGGAGTCATGACATGCCAGACCAAGATTTGATTGAGGCACAAAAGAATGATCAAATTTTAGGAATCTATTATAATCATTTGATAGATCCTGAACAAAATCCTTTAACAGAAAATGATTGTATGGGAAAAGAAGAGTTGAGGGTGTTATTAAAGAACAAAACACGAATTAGATTACAGGATGGACTCATGATTAGAGAGTCCATAACAGGGCAAATACAGTGGGTAGTACCCCTTTCATTCAGAGGACTAATGCTACACCATGCACACGATGCCATAACTGCAGGCCATAGAGGTTCACAAAAGACATTAGAAATACTAAAAGATTATGCTTACTGGCCACATATGTCCCAAGATGTGGAATTATATACTAGAGGATGTCTAGTATGCGCCCAATTTAAACCTGCTTCACCAATGCATAGAGCACCATTGATGAAAAGAGGCCTAACTCTCCCATGGTCAGATTTGCAAATAGACTATGTAGGTCCTTTAAAAAGGTCGAGCAGGGGACACCGCTATATTTTGAGTGTGGTATGTTTGATGTCAAAGTGGATTGAGTGCATTCCCGCACCAGATTGTAGTGTGCAAACAGCAGCCACATTGCTGGTGAACCATGTGTTCTCAAGGTTTGGGTTGCCACAAAGAATTGAGTCAGACAGAGGAAGTCATTTCACGAGTACTCTAATGAGTAAGGTATGGCAAATACTAGGTGTGAAAAGGAAACTACATATCGCATATCGGGCGGCGTCTTCAGGTACAGTTGAAAGAAGCAATAGGTCTGTTGTGGACATTTTAAAGAAATTTGTGGCAGAAGCAGGTTCCAGCTGGGATTTGCGTTTACCATTGGTTTTGATGGCAATCAGGTCGACTCCTGCCAAAGCAACAGGTGTTAGCCCCCATGAGGTCTTAACAGGTAGGAAAATGGTGTTACCACAACACCTACTATACAGAACACATGAGCAAACTCTAGTGAGTGCATCCACAGTTCATGAATATATTGATGAACTGAGGAGGCATTTGCAACATGCATTTGATTTTGTGCAGAGAAATCTGGAAAGAGCTGCTGACAGTGCTAAGTCATATTATGACAAAAAGACATCAGTAAAGGAATACAATGTAGGGGATCAGGTGTACAAGTTTCATTTTGGAAAAAGTAAACAGAAAAATTCTAAATTTCTGGCAGCCTGGCAGGGGCCATTTCGAATTATAGATAAAGTCTCTCCTGTAGTGTATAAAATTTTGAAAAATGAAGGTGAAACAGCAATAGAGCAGTTTGTCCATGTAAATCAAATCAAACCATGCCATCCCAGACATGAGATCAGGCAGCTTGAGCATGTGGAAACGGATAGAGTCCCTTGAGAAAATAAATGGGTGTGATCAGGAGGCAGTGACAAAGAAGTTAAAAAAAAGTTGATTGTTAGGATGGCACATAAACACTGTAATATATGTGAAAATATATAATATAAATAAATAAATAAATAAATAAATGCACATATAACGGAAGCTCGTGGTTGGTGTGCAGAGAGAAAGTGTATTAAATATTGAATGCTGTTTTATATGTGTTTGTTTTCTTTTAACTTGTGTTTAATTTCAGAAAAAAAAAAAAAAAAACGAAGTATTTTTACCAAGCATGTTTTATTTTTGGCAAAAGGATGAAGTTAGTATTGTGCTATGTACTTAATCTGTTTATTTTCTATTTTGATTTAGACAATTAACATTATTTGATCGGAGGTTCCGGGATCAGAGGCCACGGGAGACGATGGAGTCCTGGAGTCCCCTGGATGAAGACCAAAAGATGCCTGACTCCAGGTGGAGGTGAAGACAAAATAACCGGAATGCCAAAAGAGATGACTACTGTGGATTCAAGATTGCCAAGATGAAAGAGTACTCGAATGAACCGAATAACATCGCTGGCCGGGATATACCAAAAGAGACAAAACAAAAGTTCCGGCATATGAAGTTCCACGTATTTATTATTTTAATTATTTATTTTAACTTGTTATATTACTTATTTGTTTTAGTTAGTTGTTTTATTTCATTGTTTTTAATTGACTTGGAAAATTTAAACTTAAAGTAATGCCACTTCCACTGAGAAGGCAAATGTGGAACATTTTATGGACTTATGGACTCAGATGAAATATTGATTGCAAATTTTCATTGATGCACATGAATATTCATTTTGTTGGATTGATATATTGTATAAAAAAAAAAAAGAACAAGTTGTTTTTAGAGATTGGCTTGGATTATAGCCAAGTTCTAAAAACAAAAGGAGGGTATATGTAAGGATATTTGGCATGTTACAGCACAGAGTACAGCACTACTGCACAAGTAGCATTTTTTTTGCAGCACCACCACAAGGGTGCGGTGCATTGCTATATGGGTTAGCAGATTAACAAGGAAAGACAGACTATTCAGTCAAAAACGATTTTAACATATAAGATGCAAATCTATTTTTACAGTTAAAAGCACACGTGTTCATTTAAAAATGCACACTATTTTTCACCTGAAATGCCTATATTGCTAGAGACACATTTGAAAATTAACAGCTAACATATTAACCATTAACCTGACTAATAAAACCTTATTTTAATATAAATCACTAATAAAATGTGTTCTCTACTGCAGAATTAGGCATACTTTAAAAACCATTTAAATGAGTGTGCAGATTTTTTTTTCTTCTCTTCTCTGCCTGATTATCCGTGTTGTTGTGCACAGTAACGGCAGGAAGGAGGAAGTCAGATTTGCAACAATTGCAAATGTATAAGCGAAGCTATTGTTGAAGAATAGGAGGATGAGAGATGATGGATTTCATTGGAACACGTCATAAAGAGGGCTGAGAGGAAAGTTTTAGTGGGCAGTATCAGGGAAAAAGACAGGCAGACATCTTTCTGCACTACTGGGGAGAAGACCTGGCTGTGGGGGTGTCCTGCTGCAGTCGAGACTGGGGAAAGCTGAAAGAATTACCTTTCCACTGGCAGAGGCAGTCCTATCTGAAAAAGCTGAGAATTCCAGGCAATGACCCCGGCTTGAGAAGGCAAGCGTTCCTTTTTGCTGGAGTTAAGCCAAGAGAGCCACATTCACAGAGAGAAGCCTCTGAACAGATAAGGTAATTACCTAACTGGGGGAGCTGTGTGTGTGCACGAAAGTATGCAGTCAGTGTAGAAAAATGAAAGTCCCGTGCGTGTCTTAATCAAGTGATAATGTTGCAATTTAAGTTCTGTTCTCCGACACTATAATTGCAGTGTGTCATAGAAAATGCTTTGATTGTTCCATTTTATTGCTGTAAAGAATGAGATCATGTCTAAATGCAACTTTTATAATACAGAAAATATTTGAAAACAGACGGGTGGTTTATTTTCTATTTACCATTACAATGCCAATGATGTGGGGAGATTTTTAAACAGTGCAATGGTCATTTTAAGACAGATGTGTGTATGTCAGAATCAGTATGAATAATTGTGAGTGACTGTAGTATAACTTGTTGGAGGTACATGAGCCAACGGGAAGAGAGACTCTCTGAACATAGCTCCCTGCCGTATATAAGGTAGTGGAAATTACCACAAGACTACCACATATAGATCTCTGTCGTAAATAAGTCAGTGAGTTTGCCCATGGTGGCGCACCAACACTATCACTGGAAATTGTGGTATCCCTAGAATGCAGGTCTGAGGTCTCTCTAGTGATCACACGAAAAATCTAAGCGAAGATAAGGGATTCTGGACATTGGGGCCACAAATAAAACAAGGGAATTATGCTCACCAAAATACCACCAACCACGTATACCAAATATGCAGGTCTGGATGCTGAAATAATGCATGTCCATTGTATTATTGTTGCACATGGCCAAATCTGAATACAAAGAGTGATTATTGCTAAGTTATTTTTCGGCGGTAATAAAATACCGTCAGGCCCCAAATCTCCACAAAATACCCTACAGTTTCTCCTTGTTGAAAGCATTCTTGTATTTCACAATTTACTTATCTCCGTCAATGCTGGTGCTACGGTTAATGTGGTACCAGCAAGTGACCATATTGCATGCGACAACACTGCAAATCGAAACACAAGGCAGCAGTGTGCAGTGTACTGCCCTTCCAACAGTGCAGTAGGTTACTTTCCTGTACACCATTCTCCACATCTGCTCCTGCCAACACCAGGGACACGGCTGTAGGGCAGCAGAGCCCTAAATCACTGTTTCTGGCCATATGCTGCACAGCACACCATTACCTATGAAAGTTCATTGTATTGTGCATGTACGGAGATGCAGTACTCTGCAGGAGGGAGCAACTTCGAAGTGCTTGGAAATGTTAGGTCTGGGAGCATGACAATGACTGACGCTTACTTATGTGAAGGCCACCCAACATTTTCCTCTGTCTGCACTGGCCCTATTTTATCCTTGTGGGTGGTGATTCCTCCATACCCTCCCTTTCCTTCCTTTACTTGTGTGTCATATGCTAGAAGAGCAAGAAACATGCAAAACAACAGAAAAAGGAAAACATTAAAATAAAAGCTCCTTTCAGAGGTAAAAAATGGATTTGCCAATGAAGGGATGCAGGCCGCTGTGCTGTCTATACACTACACAAATTGTGCAGCAAATAAATGGAGGCGTGGCTCTGTGGAAAACATTACAGTCAGTTTGGGTACAAAGAACTGTCTGTGAAAAGAGGGTTCTTCTGTGTTTGTTTGCATTGTAAAGGGTTGAAGTGTGCAAGACCTACTAGAGAAAGTGTGTGCTGTACTTCCAAAAACGGCAGCAATGCATTTTGAATACGTAGCAGAAAAACCTGAATGTCAGGATCAGGGTGATAAATACTATTGGAGGGAAACATTTTTATGCTATGAAATGTAATATTTCCATTGTGGAAGTAGGGCATTGTCACATGTCAGAAAAAGGCACAAATAGCCTTCTTGGCAATGTGCCACGCTTTCTCAATTTCCAGACCAAATCAAGAAGAAGGCAGCCACATCCGTGCATGCGTAATGGGGCAAAAAATTATGCAGTAGTTTGGGAACATATGCATGACCTGCCCAAGTGCATCCTTCATCGCAAACTGCAGAGAAATTCCAGTAGCATGTCCTAAACTTTTCCCTCCACAATGAAAAATTGTATTGTGTGAATGATCGTGCGTCACCAAAATGGCACAAAGAGGAATCACACTCATCCGCTTTATTGTAGGTACTCCATACCAGTGTGCATCGACATGATAAAATCCAAAATGAACAGCTACTGCACAGTGTTTTGCATTCACTTTCAACCAATGTACGTAGGACTCCCCCAAAATGCATACAGTCTGACTTCTGCAACACACAGCCACAACTGTACGCTTCTGCCTCCCTCTCTACAGATACATCTTCTACCACAGTCTGTGCATACACACCACACCCAGAAACCTTATTGAGAAAGCCCTTAGCCTCCACAGACCCATTTGCATGCCTGCCATCCTCAAAAGCCCCAGATGTGGCATGTGTAATCCTAGACCAACCGCGATGTCTGCAGACTTTTCCTGCTGTGTGCGTGCGGTAGTGGGTGAATACATTTCAACCAGGGTAGGTGATTTCATTTGTAGTGGTGGCTCTGAGAAGAGCCTTTTTTAAAAAAAAATGTTTTTGGTGCTTGAAAAGAAGCTCCTTTTTGTTTGGGTTTCATACAGGTTTTTGTATTCTTCTCCTCACATTCTTACAAAAGCGTCTTCAATGCAGCCTGTAACAGTGCCATCGATGGACAAAGAAATTCCATTTGCATTGAAAAAGTTAATTTCAAGGACCAATAATATCATCGTCACAGGAAAACATCACTGCAGCACTCAAAAAATCACACATGCTTCCGTTGATAAGACACCTTCTGAGTTCTGGCTGCCGACAAAATGCATTTGAATAGTCCCATACTTTTCTTGGTGGGATGCATGAGAAAAGCACCTTCACAGTGGGAAAAATGTGCTTCACTGCTTTCATTAACTTCTTCAATTGACGTAACACACGTGCACAAGTCATGACACCCGAATGGAATGCTCCATAGTGCACCACCACTACATCAACAGGAGCGAAAGTGGCCACTTCTCTACAACATGCAAGTACATAGCTGAAATTGCACACATAGACACCACCCCACAAAGCCTCTACTCCCTCCAAATGAAAATTGCCATGAAAGCCTCTCTGTACAGCATCATTTTGCAGATCTTACACAAAGGCATCAGCGACGAACAACACTGTGCATCTCTCCATGTCTGCCGGCCTCACTACGCAAAGTAATAAAGAAAATGTTACCAGCCCTTCCTGTGAAGATCACCCGCAGCACCTGATTGGATAATCCCCACAGTCCCATTCCCAGCATGCTGAGAATGGCAGGATATGGCACGTGCACTTGCCCAACTACCGCAAGGGCCACACCCCAGTAAAGCAGGACCAGGCCTTCTTCCCTTTCCACTATTTTCTGTCCAACACTAACTCATTGTGTACTGTTAAATAGTCACACACACATCCACCAATCACATTGAAGACGTCAGTATATAATACTGTCAGTTCTGTACAACACTTCATATGTACCGTTACACATTCAGAGTGCAAGTGCTGTGTGTTGCAAAAGCACCTCCAGTAGAAAGTTCTGTAAAACTATCCAAGATCTGTCCAACACTACCTCATTGGGCACTGTTAAATAGTCACACAAACATCCACCAATCACATCGAAGACGTCAGCATATAATACTGCTAGTTCTGTACAACACTTCATACGTACTGTTACACATTCAGAGTGCAAGTGCTGTGTGTTTCAAAAGCACCTCCAGTAGAAAGTTCTGTAAAACTATCCAAGATTTCTGAATCCACATTCATCCACATGGCCACCCATCACCGCAAAGTACAGGTAGAAATATTTTCTGGACTTTATTTCTACAACTCTGTTATAAGTGCCTCTGAGCAGGCTGCCACTGAACGTCCACAACGTAGTTACAAGACGTACTGTTCTTTCTCCCATCACCCACAATCTAGTGCCACTGCAATGGAATATGCTTTTCATTTACCGTTATTAGCCATTCTAATAACCAAACAGTAACTGTCTTCTTTCCTTAAGACAATGCTACAAAATGTGTTCTGCACTTTCCCATCTCCTACAAAATTCATAAAAATAGTGCACAAAAGCAGCATTCAATGTTTCTTAGCAATGTACAAGTACATGCACTGCATACATACAAAAAGTATGCCTGCCCCTTACCTTGTACACTTCAACCATAGCCTTCTGCAGTTCTCTGTACTAATAGACATTCTGTTATAGTTATTGCGTACACACCACAACCAGAAACCTTATTGAGCAATGTGTTAGCCTCAACAGTACCATTTCCATTCCTGCCATCCTGAAAAGGCCCAGATGTGGTACGTGTAATCCTAAAACTACCACGGAATCCACAGAGTTATCGTGCTAGGAAGGGGATGGGGGAAGAAATTTGAAACAGGGTAGGGGATTGGATGTGTAGTGGTGGCTCTGCAATGATGTTTTTTCTTTTTGTTTCATGTTTTTTAAGTGCTGCAACTTTTTTTTGTCTTAATAGAAGCTTCTGATTGCTTCTCCTCCTTACTTATTTACCAAATTCTGGTCAACGCTTCTTGCACAGTGTAAAAGAAAAAGCATTGCCAATGGCTGTCAAATAAATGCCATTTCTATGGATCCACTGCATATTTTGCGACCTCATGATCTCAGAGTGGGTGGAGAACATCCCAGCAGTGCGCATAAATTCACACATGCTTCTGTTTATAAGACACCTTCCGAGCTCTGGCTGGGGACAAATTACACCGGAATGGTCCCACACTCCTCTTGGTGTTTTGCATGAGAAAATGACTTTGGCAGTGGGAACAATCTGAATCACTGCATTCAGCAACTTCTTCCAGCGATGAAGCAAACGTCCACACGACATGTAATCTAAATATAGGCTTCCAAAATGCACCATGACAACATTAACGGTAGACACAGAGGCTACATATCTACCATGCCGTGGAAACTTCACTCATAGAGACTGCCCCACAAAGCGTCCACTCCTTCCAACACAAAATTAGCAGCACCATCTCTTTGCACGGCACACCTGTGCAGATGTTGCACAAAGATATTACCCACGATCAGCACTGTGCATCTCTCCATATATACCACCCACACTACACATAGTATTGGGCAAAAATATAACCAACACTTCCAGTCAACCACAGCCTGAACACCTAATTTCATAATCCCCACATTTCCATTTCCATGCCCACCATGCTCAGAATGGCAGGATGTGACACATGCGCTTTTCCAGCTACATCAAGGGTCAGGCCCCAGTAAAGCAGGGACAGTACTTCTTCCCTTTCCACTGTTCTTTTTCCAACACTCGCTCATTGTATACTGTGTAATATTCACACATGCATGCACCAATGACATCCAAGACCTCTGCATTGAACATTATCATTTCTGTACAGCACTCCATGTTTACCGTTAAACAATTCAAGTGCCCATCGCATGTGCTTCCAAAGCACCTCCAGTAGAAAGTTCTCCAAAAGAATCCATGATTTAAACATCCAAAATCATCCAGAGCAGCACCCATCACAACTTAATCCATGCACACAAGAGGCTAGGCCTTGCCCACACCCAGCACAACATATTGGAGCCATGCATGTGAACATGTGGCCAGATACCACAATCCACAAACATACCACATCCTCCAGAACCCCCACCCACTTCTATTCACTAAGTATTGTGTCACTGCCAACCAAACCACACAATCTTCACAACATTGGCCCTACTCCCACCAATCTGCACAAAGAGTATCCAAGCACATAGAAGATCCACTTCAACCCTGCCCCCTTCTAGGCTGACAGTATTCCAACACTGCACCCAGTGGCCACACTGCAGGACTTTCACTGCACCATCTTCAGCCATACACTGAATACTGTACAATGTTCTAACAATGACCACACCCATGGAACCAACAATGTACACAGGTCAGTTCACTTCTGGTGCTCTATCAAGTCTAATATGTGCTCCACAACCATTCTTTGCAGGTTACCACCCTCTGACTGATGCAGAGTCCAAACTGCATTGCTCTGGTGGGTGTGGTCAAGGCTTTGACTTTTGGGTACATGGCGTACGGCCTACGGCCTTTGCCCATGCACCCAATAGCCTAGGCCTTAGACACACCCACCACAATGTAATGCAACCAGGCATGCCAACATATGACCCTCATATGACCCACAATCCACAAACGTACCACAGCCACCGGCACTCCCACCTTACCTCTGCACCGTGATACAGCTATACATGGAAACATGGAAAAGTTAGCAAAATCTTCAAACATAACACAGCCTCCGGCACCCCTAACCACTTTCATTCACATGTTGTTACTGTCAACTGAACAAAAAATTGTTCACAACAGTGGCCCTGCTCCCGACACTCTATCCAGTGCACAAAACTAATACTTCACACTGCAGTACAGTAGTCAGCACTCCGCGCAATGGACACTACCCAAGTCCATAAAATATTCAGTTGAACCCTATCGACTTCTATGCACACACTATTAGAACATTGCACCCAGTTCACACACTGCAGTATCCAAGCACATAGAAGATGCACTTGAACCTTACCCTCTTCTATACTGACAGTATTCCAACACTGCACACAGTGGGCACATTGCAGGACTTGTTACTGCACCACCTCCAGCCATACATCGAAAACTGTAGGATATTCTAAAAATGACCACACCCATGGAATCAACAATGTATGCATGTCAGCTCACTTCTAGTGCTCCCATCAAACCAACAATGTATGCAATGCTAACAAACCACACACACAAGGCAGAGATGTCAAAGCTACTTGCAACCAGGGCCCATAGTTGTTGGTGCAAGGCCTCCAGCCATGCATGGAAGGGGCTACGGGCTTACCACACGCAACACAACATAGCACACACTGTGTTACAATGTTTATGTCATGTGCACTGCACTCCCCTTCTGCAATTGAGCTGCCACCAGTCACTACGATAAGAGGTCACAGCACGAGCTACCAGTCACCTGTGGAGTGACACAAGAATTGGCGCAGTACGCACAGATACTGCAGGCACACTACTGTCATCTTCCATCTAGTAAGATTTATCTCAAATGAACCACATCACACTCCCCCCTCTTTCCATCCCTTCTTCCCACCACCAAATGGCATAAAGTATGTTTGCCAGTCCTTTCGGCACTGAACTGTCCTCCGATACACCATGACGGCGCTTCCCAATAATATTGACGCACAGCTCGCTTCCCTCCAACCAACCACCGGCAGCGTCCAATATTCGCCGACATCACGGCGTACTGCAAGCCAATGAGAAACATTTTTTGAGAAGTACATTTCAGTTCTTTGCAACAAAAGTACTGGTCGGATTCCCACCAAACACACAAAAGCAGGCTTTCGGAAACAAGCCCCCATTCCTGCCATGAATTTAGTTAAAATCCGTCCAGCCGTTCGGCCTGTAGGTGTGTGCAAAGTTTTTGCCCTTTTAGTCTTTGGAACATATATTTTTTTTGGTTCCATCCTATAACTTTGCCCCCCTCCACGAAACCTCTCCCAACTTTCCCAGAATATTCAGAGCGGGCCATATACTTTTTTTGCAAAGATTGGTAAGTATTGGTCTAGGGGGAGCAAAGTTATAAGCCATCCAAAAATTGGTCTTCCTATGAGTTTTGCAACTTAACCATAACTACACAGCCGCTACAGCGGGCCATGTCATATATATATAAATATATATATTACATGGCCTACGGTAGTGGCCACGTAGTTATGGTTAAGTTGCTGATCCCATAGGAAAAGTACTTTTGGGCGGCTTATAACTTCACTCCCCCCGGATGAATCCTCACCAAACTTTGCAGAATAAGTATATGGCCAAATTTGCGGCAGGAGCGGCGGCTTAGTCCCGAAAGCATGCTTTTGTTAATTTGGTGTAAATCTGTACAGTAGGTATTTTTTAAATGACCAAAACATAAGAACAAGAATTAGTGATATCTATGTCCGCTCTGCGAACACACTTTCCTGTTCGCTCCGCGGACAGGACATCAATTGGCTAATCGACTTTTGTCATGTCTGTGGAAACGCAACGTGTCCGCCGATTCTCTGGAGTGAGGCATGAATAGCGTCATATGGTTTCGATGCGCATGCCATCTTGGATCACAACGGGGTGGCGAACAGATGCAAAAAGCAATTTTGGGGAGTGTGTTGGTGTGCAGGAGTGCTTGGGGAGGGTTGGGGAGTAAGAGATTGGTCAAATACTGTATTTGTTTAGGTAGCAGATGCCCCTGATGTGTTCACCATGTCCGTGGTCTCCAAGAATGTCTGTGGACATGATAAATGCATTACTAGCTATTTTACTTTAGTATGATGTTGGTTTTGGGTTGTTTGTTTATTATTATTATATATAATGCACGAGCGTACCCAAAGTTATCAGGGTGCAGCATTTACAGGAATTTTCAAAGCTTAGTTGCAGTCATCATAGCATATACATAAGGACAATGAGGTAAACCATGGGTTGTTAGTAGAGTATTGATTGTAATTAATATCTCCTACAAGCAGCCATCATACAACAGTCAAAATGTGTGGTAGCTTAGTTGTGTTATGCTGCAGTGGTTGTGGCCTGGGCCTAGAGTCTTGGGTGCATGGCTGAAGGCTGAAGGTCATGCACCCAAGACTCTAGGCCCTGGCCTCCACACACCCACAGAATCAAATACCATCAAATATCCACATCCCAAAAGTTTGTGCACTGTTTCATTTGTAGAGTTTGTATGTGAAGTTTTGGCTAGGCTATGCAGTTAAGATTGTAGAGTTTGTAACAAGGAGTGCGTCATAAGATACCCTTGGAAGTAAACATTTTGGATTGTGGTGTATGGTTAGATGTTTGCTTGAATGGGTGTGTTATGCAGCAGTGTTTGTGAGTCCATTCATGTTATACTTGCTGGTTGAGTTCTTTGTGGTTGTATGCAGTTTTATTCATGACATGGGTAACTGGACCAGACATACTTTTCCGATCTCTGTGATGAAAGAAAAGATCATATGTTAGAGTAGGAAGTTCATAATTAGTTATTGCATTGCATAATAGACATTTCTGTATTTTCTTTACCCTCATATTTAGTACTTTACAAGTACTATCGTTCAAACCTGTGTACTGCGCAATTTGCTCAATTTCTGTGTTTGTTTTCTAAATCATCGGGTCTGTGGGAAAAACAATCCAAGCTGGATTGAAAAAAAACCTTCTATGTTGTGGTGCGATATATTTCTTTCATTGTTTTACTGTTCATTACTTGTTTCTTGCTAATCTTCTATCTGTTGGCTTGTTGCAGATTTTTTGGGGCAGTTAGATACCTGTTGGCGTATTCTAACTGTATATTTCTTGTTTGATTTCAGTGGTATTTATTTATCGGTTTGCTTGCTGCATAATCTTGGGGCAGTTAGATACCTGTTGGCGTATTCTAACTGTATTTCTTGTTATATTTTAGTGGTATTTATTCATCTGTTTGATTGTTGCAGAATCTTGGGGAGGTTAGATACATGTTGGCGTATTCTAACTGTGCACAGTTTTGAAGTTGAAGTGTTGCTTATGTTCATAC
This sequence comes from Ambystoma mexicanum, assembly GCF_040938575.1. Lineage (NCBI taxonomy): Eukaryota > Metazoa > Chordata > Amphibia > Caudata > Ambystomatidae > Ambystoma > Ambystoma mexicanum. The sequence goes on along the minus strand of NC_090933.1, from coordinate 478,050,701 downwards.
ACAGATTACATATTACATTTTGGTTTTAAGAATTTTAAGTAAGCATTTACAAGATGTGCTGGTAATTTCTGCTTTAGAGTAATGGTACTATCATTACATTCAAACCATTCACAATTCTTTTTTATATATGCAGTGTAGTGACCTGCTTTGGTTGTGGCTCCTGCGTGGTAGATTATACCTATTGTTGTGAAGGTTTTCTTACCAAGTGATACTTGACCATGTTTGAATCCAGTCAGCTTACAGTTGTTTTTGGTACCATCTGCATTATAACGCAAAAGCATTACTATTACATATTTACTATGTGTCTGTATTTTTAAGGTGGAACGATTATCTGAATGGCAGGTAGTACATAATCTGCCATGGTTTGCATTTTGTAGAAGTTGCTGAAATGGAATGGATTCACAGTTAGGTATGGATACATACACAACACGTTCATTAGGGACTTGTTCCTGTGCCACATGGCTGCAGAGAGTGCATGTATATTTCCACATGTATGAAATCTGGAAGATTTCCTTTATAGGTATGTTTTTGTTTTCCAGTACCTGTAGTAAGTAAATTATACATTCTTGTGAATCTTCTTGTGAGTTTATAGTGAAATTGACCATTTCAGGACAGTAGTCCAATTCTTGTCTTATTCCATGAACAATGGGAGTGTTGTCAGGATTGTTGGTTGCATTTCTATGAAGGACTAACATTTGCAAACACAATCGGTCTATACTGTGTAAGCAAATGTTCTCAATATTTGGTGGCAATTGGAATAGAATATTTATTGCTACATTTGTGAATTATTTACAGCAGTTGTATTTGAAAATTTGAATGGACCTGACAGTTCTGTGTCATTCATTTGTTCGGAGTGTGTGATGCTTCTTTTAAGAAGTAGTTGAGTTACTTTGACCAGTAGATTCTTCTTTGGTTGTGTTACTTGATGAAGTATTATTTTCTTTTTTTTCCTTTGGAGGAATTGCAGTGAGATCCTGTATCATTTCAGTTTGAATTAGTTTCTTTTACAACATTTTGCTTTTTGTGGAACAGGATAGGTTTTTAGATGGGGGTGTAGAGTGAACACAGAGTATTATATTATAGATTGCAAGGAATATCTGAATTTACTTTACTTGCATCAAAGTTGATTAGAAATAGCCCGTCAAGTGTACATAAGTGTGATAGTGCACATAGCTCATGCCTTCTTTAAAGACAGTGCTACCAATATCTATCGTTGCTTTATCTAGGGTAAGACCTTGTGATTTGTGAATGGTAACTGCGTATGCCAGAGTTACTGAAAATAGTTCTCTGCGTGCATATATGTCTTTGAAAAGAAGGAAGCTGGCTGTCGAGCATTCTATCCTTTTAAGTTCTGATAGTTTGTCAAAGAAAATATTGACAAATTGAATGTTATTGTCATGTGGGTATGTTTGAAAGCCAACAACTGTATCAAGTGCTCCATTAACTAGTCCTTGCTCCACATCAGGTTACATTTAAGCATTACTCTACAGTTTAAAGATGATTTTAATATTTTCTCCAAACCAGCTGTGTGGAGAGTTTTCTAAGGTATTTAGTCTTGTTGTGGCTTTTTGACACATGGGTAGTGTCATACCATGTATGTACAGTTTATCTGTGGAGCAAATTTCAATTATTGGTTGCATTTCTTTTTTCAACATTGTTTCATTGAATTTTGAACAGCTTGCAAGAGTTGGCATCAAGGACATACAATTGACATTTTTGTGTGCTAATTGTTCCATGACATCAGTAGCACATGAGTTATGGCCATAGAGTGCATGGCTGTACCTGGTTTTTAATATTGATTGTGCTTCTTGAGATAGTACACAAACTATAATACTTTTTAAAATGTTGGCTTATGTGAGGTCTGCAGACTGCCGCATGTTTTCTGTTAATTCTCTGTATTGGAAATATTGCCAAAGGTTGACATTTCCTATGCTGCCAAGAGTTTTACGGCACAGTTTGTGCCCTAATGTTTTAAAAATAGGTTCAGCTTTCACTGGTGTCAGAAGATCTCCAAAAACAATAATGTGTTTTCCTCCAAAGAGCTCTTCGTAGTCTGTTTTGAGGACCTCTTGCAATCGAGGTGAATGAAAGACAACATTAGGTTGGAGACCATGCTCACCTCATCTATTAGCAGCATTTTCATTTGTTTGAAAATTCTGCGTAGTTCCATTGCAGTTTCTGTGGAAAGTTTGTAATAATCTAATTTGTTTTTGGTGTTCTACTGGAAGGAGTCGTAATCAGTGTAAAATGACACTGCCTACGTTGTAGGGAGCTAAAAATGTGGGGGCAGTTACAACAGCTGACAGTTTGTTGTTTGTCAATTGTTGGAGGAACTTGCTGATGATTTTAATTAAGAATGTGTTTGCCTGAACCAGCTTCACCACTCACGTACAGCAGTATAGGTTTGTCGTCTTGACAGGTACAGTTTTTATTTTCATGTTGCACACCATGTTCAGTTTGTTTTGTTATTTCTTGGAACATGCTACACTGCTCATTGTTCAATTGTGATTTCAGTACAACAGAGTCTTCTGTAGCTTGTTCATACTGACTCATGGTGTTTTCTAACTTCTGTCATGGCTAATTCTGCCTCATTTGCTATTAGTGGGTGTCCAAGTGGTTCTTGGATTCCTGTTACAGAAGGTTGACTACTGTTGTTAGTGTCCACTTGTAGTTGGGCCTGGAGTTATTCTTTGTGTTGTTGTTCATTGTGCAGCATTGTTTGGTACTGTGTAAATTTTACGTCTGTTATAGTTCTTTCATTTGCTTTGAAAGCCTCTTCATAGGAGTCATATGTATCCAGTAACTCTTCTTATTTTCTCCATGGTTTAAAAAGTTGTAGCAGGGACATGTAATACAATTATTTATGTTGAGGAGTTTTTAAGGACAATATGATATGATTAATTAAGGTGCATTTGGTAAGTTTCACTAAACTGCCTTCACAATTTACAACTCTGTATCTACCTTTCTTTTCATTTGGTTTAATATTATTTTTGTATGTGAAGTTTTGGGCTTCGTGGTAGAGACATATGGTTTGAAAAGTGGTACTTCTGTTTGGGTAGTATGTGTCTGGTAAATTGTTTTTTTCAAAATATCTTGGCTGTTGGGATCATTTCAGGCTATTGTTTCTATGTCCTCGTGTGATTTGAGAACTCTTTTTCTATATTTAGCAGGTCCAAGACTTATCCATACTATATTGTCAGATTTTCCATACAAGGCAGTACTGGTTAAACAGTCTGCAGGTTCATAGCAGCCATATTCTCTATGAGAGAACATTTTTATGCCTAAACTGTACAATTTCTGTGATAGTGTTTTGTCAAATGATATGTCATAACAGAGGTCCTGAAGCTCTGTTTTCTTTGCTTTGGCTAAGTAGGCTGTGACATATCATGCAACTGCAGTGTATGTGCCTGAAATGTACTGCACAGCTATCTGTGCAGTCCATAGGAGGGCAATGATTGCATTGTAATCATTGATGTATTTTGAATCTTCTGTTCTTTTTATGTAATATGTGTTCTTAGGTGATTTACCTTTGGAACTATTTTGACTGAAGACATGAGGTTGTTTACTTGACCTGTTGCTGAAACTGATCGAGGGAAACCAAAGTTGCATTTGGTGTAGTATTTCCTTTTTTTATATATATTTGCGACGACAATATTTCCTAAATGTGTGTCTTTGAAATTGTAAAATGTGTGCATGAAGGTCACTATGTGTTGTTTGTGAAGGGATTTCACAAGTGACATATTTCTGGATGAACTGCAAAACAGTGACATCACTGTCCTGACCAAATTTAGGAGAATCTTCAACCCATAATAGCATGTGGATGTGTGGTGCTCCTCTGGCTTGGTATTCTTTTCTCCAAAAGAAATGCTGAACTTCTCCGATGGGAGGAACAGTCTTATTACAAATAAAGTGTAACATTGCAATGAAGTGATGATGGAAATATCTTGATACATTTACAGGATCTAGAGAGTAGTCTTGCAGGTAAAGTTTTTTATTTTCATGTTGCTCACCATGTTCAATTTGTTTTGTTATTTCTTGAAAAATGCTACGCTGCTCATTGTTCAGTTGTGATTTCAGTACAGCAAAGTCTTCTGTAGCTTGTTCATACTGACACATGGTGTTTTCTACTTCTGTCATGGCTAATTCTGCCTCATTTGCTATTAGTGGGTGTCCAAGTGGTTCTTGCTTACTGTTACAGAAGGTTGACTACTGTCGGGAGTGTCAACTTGTAGTTGGGCCTGGAGTTCTTCTTTGTGTTGCTGTTCATTGTGCAACATTGTTTGGTACTGTGTAAAGTTTACATCTGTTATAGTGCTTTCCTTTGCTAAGAAAGGCTCTTCATAGGAGTCATATGTGTCCAGTAACTCTTCTTCTTTTCTCTATGGTTTAAAAATTTGTAGCAGGGACATGTAATACAATTCTTTATGTTGAGGAGTTTTTAAGGACAATATGATAAGATTAATTAAATTGCGTTTGGTAAGTTTCACTAAGCTGCCTTCACAATTTACAACTCTGTATCTACCTTTCTTTTCATCTGGTTTAATATTATTTTTGTAAGTGAAGTTTTTGGCTTCGTGGTAGATACATATGGTTTCCAAAGTGGTACTTCTGTTTGGGTAGTATGTGTCTAGTAAATTGTTTTTCAAAATGTCTTGGCTGTTGGGATCATTTTTGGCTATTGTTTTTATGTCCTCATATGATTTGAGAACTCTTTCTCTAGATTTAGCAGGACCAAGACTTAGCCATACTATATTGTCAGATTTTCCATACAAGGCAGTACCGGTTAAACGGTCTGCAGCTTCATAGCAGCCACATTCTCTATGAGAGAACATTTTTATGCCTAAACTGTACGATTTCTGTGATAGTGTTTTGTGAGATGATATGTCATCACAGAGGTCCTGAAGCTCTGTTTTCTCTGTTTTGGTTAAATAGTCTGTGACATATCGTGCAACTGCAGTGGAATTGTCTGCAATGTACTGCACACCTATGCTTGCATTCCATAGGAGGGCAATGATTGCATTGTAATCATTGAGGTATTTTGATTCTTCTGTTCTTTTTATGTAATATGTGTTCTTAGGTGATTTACCTTTGACACTATGTTGACTGAAGACATGAGGTTGTTTACTTGACCTGTTGCTGAAACTGGTCTAGGGAAACCAAAGCGGCATTTGGTGTAGTATTTCCTTTTTTTTATACTTGCAATGACAATATTTCACACATTTGTGTCTTTAAAATTGTAAAATGTGTGCATGAAGGTCACTATGTGTTGTTTGTGAAGGGATTTCACAAGTGACATATTTTTGGATGAACTGCAAAACAGTGTCATCACTGTCCTGACCACATTTATGAACATCTTCAATCCATAAGAGCATGTGGTTGTGTGGTGCTCCCTGGCTTGGTATTCTTTTCTCCTAAAAAAATGTTGAAGTTCTCCGAGGGGAGGAGCAGTCTTATTACAAATAAAGTGTAGCATTGCAATGAAGCGATGATGGAAATATCTTGATACATTTAAAGGATCTAGAGAGCAGAGTTCTCCTGGTGTTTTTATATCTATGTTTGTTTTGTTTGTGTTTGCTATGCGTAGGAAATTGTGTAAATCTTCCCATGCATATTCTGCACAACTTAATGTAACAAACCAAGTGGGTGGGCAAGGTTTCTTGTCATACAGCATACATCTCTGTGACGTCGGAAGCAGTATTCATTTGTTTGCTAAAAGATTTGTAATACTTGACTGTAAAACCTCATCTTTTTCTTGCACCTTTTGTAATAATTGTGTAGCTGACATATTTTGAAAATGGGTACCTGATTTTAATGTGTGTGCAACTCTGTAGCATAGAGTTGCTAGTTCACTTTCAAAGAGAAGGTGGAATATGTATTCCATGTTTTGTCTGAATCTGGGGTCCTCTGAATACATTCGTAAAGATCGATATTCTGATGCTGTTATCTATGTGTGTCTATCATTGTACCTTCCTACTTTTTCAGTAGGAAATAGTAGCGGAAAGGCCTGTGCTTCTATATTTTTCCCCATATGCTGATTGGAGATCGTTTGGCTTGTCGCATTTGGTACATTTCTAGTGCATCATCTATATTGTCTTTAGAGTGTAAAGGATGAATTTTCTTTTGTAGGTACGCCATTTACTAAGACAATTAAAGATTGATCTATTGGCTGTTTCACTCCTAGTACATTTTCTTTGAGATCTGATGGTAAATAAACTACTTTGCCACAAATGCCTTTCACTAATTCAGAGGGAGGTAATGTTGCTGTTTTTGGTTGAACGCGTATTATTGCTTGAAATGGGTGCATGGTTTGAATTATGAAACCCTCATATAAATGTAGTTGTTGCAGGGGTTTTGGAAGTGGGAATACTTCCAAGTTATTTGTGACAACACGTGAATGTGTTTGGTTGTTGTCAAGTTTTGCAGTACAGCAATTGCAAAGTATTAAGGGGTCAGTAATTTCGTATTTGTTTTCTGCTATAAGGTAGAGAGCTAATTGGATCTTTGGAATCTTTATTGTCTTCTATTTTGTACGTTATGTCTACATTTTTGTGCTACTTTTATAAAAAGTCCTGCGGCAACACACACACATGGTTTGGTACTTCAGCGGAGGTACTTTTAAACTTTAGTATTTCTTCTTTGTATGTGTTTAATAGAAGGTTGCTATTTGTACAGGAGTTGCTAGTTTGTTGTAAAACTAATGCATTTTATGAGTGGCTTTCACTAAATATTTTCTCTGGATATGTTCCATTTCTTCGAGTAGTTGTTTGGCTGTAACATGCAGAAGATTGTTATTTAAATTGGCTAGTGCTAAAGCAGGTCTTTTAGCATAGTAGAGTTTATGGACCAGATTTCTCATAGTTGAATGATGTGTTGATATCATTTTGATATGATGGAATGTGCTGTTGCAAATAGGTCCTGAAATGCAGGCTAATGAATGTCTTCATAGTCCTGTGTATCCATCCATATTTTGTGGAAGTTTCATTTTGAGTTTGTCTTTGCTTTTTACATACTGATTGAGGATCTGGCGTAAAGATTTGAAAGATTTTTTGGCAATGTTACACATTGATGTGCACGGCCATTTGTAGACTGGACGTTTTGGTTCAGAAGAATGGAGAGGTGATACTGAGTTTCTGGGGATATTTTTGTGAGCAGAGTCTCTTGTTCCATAATGGTGTTATTAAGTTTTTCATACCCTTGTCCACTGTTATATATGGCAATTGGGTTTGTTTGCTTTATCTATATGCTTCTTCATTAAAATATGGTTCTGTGCTCGTGGTGTGACTCCATTCACCTCCACAGATCTTTAAGAAGCTATTTTTGTTGATATTCCGTTTATTGAGAAGGCTTTTTTGTAGTTTAGTAGTTAGTTTTGTTAGTGGTTTCATCCTGTTTAAAACTAAAATAAATGACTTCCTTTTGAGAAGGATTGCACTGTCTATGAGAGCTTCTAGGATTAATTTTCCACAGTAGGTTTTAAGGGTTGTGTATGATTTCTCTCCTGTTTTTATAAGGTTCTGAAGGACTCTGTGGCAGATCATTTTTTGTAAAATATTTTTTTTGGTATTGTTACTTGCCACTACATCAAGATTTATAGGTGCAGTGCTAGCAGTAGTGGTTGCTGAAGTCTTGTTAATCACTTTCTGTTTCGTTTTAAATTTTGATAGAGGAGGCAACGTTTCTGTACTGGAAGCTTGTTTTGTTTCACTTAATTACTGTATTAGCTGTTTTGTTCAATCTTTTTGTACAAAATCTTCTAGAGATGGATGCTTATTTTTGACACTTTTATTTTGATTTGCTCTACTTCTGCATTGCTTTCTACGGAGTGGCTTTTTGGTAGGCATTCTTTGTGGAGAAAAAAGAAAGTGTGGGTTAGGCTTTTGTGCAGTGTATGCATGCTTTGTCATGAGTGTCTGAGTATGATGGTAAAGATGAGTGTGGAGGTGTGTGATTGTGCAATGGGCAGCTACATCAAGTTGGGAAGGCTATTCTTGTATTTGTGTGTTACTATACTGGGCTTCAGATGACAATATAAAGTATGCAACTGGTAAGGGGAAGCACTAATACTACATTTAATGGTAAAGGGTTTATACACTTTTTTGTACTACAATACTAAAATGCTAGTGTGTTTGAGCAACAGTTAGAACATTATGTTAGTATTGTACTTAATTTTTTGAATGGAAAGAGTATGTTTCTTCTAAGTACTTGTTCATACTTCAGATGCTGCTGCATTTCAGGAGAGTGGTCTTCGCTGCAATTGTAAAAGAAAGAAGTTAGTGAATATGTGTGTTAATAGCACTTTTGTTAATGTAGACATTGTTTTTTTTGTTTTTGTAGTAGTAGGGTTTTCTTACAACTGAGCATAGTATGAACATGCACTTTCCTGTGCCTATGTGTATCCTGTATATGTTATTTAGAATCAGTTAGTTGAATATGTTTTACACATTAGTATAATAGTAAAGGTATAGAGCACACTTGTTTTTTTAATGTTATGTTATTGGATGTTAAGAGATAAAAGAAATAATCATATGCATTTTTTGCTATTTTTACAGGGTAAATGCAGAGATTGTACAGAAAAGCATGCAATGTATGCATTTGTGAAGGTGTGGGAAATAAAGCAGAAGGATTTTATATAGAGGCAGTGGTCTTGTTTGAGCTGGGAGACTTTCTAATGATATTGGGCCTCATTACACGTAGGCGGTTGTTGCCATGGCTCTATTTGTGCCATGGCTACCCCCTTACCGCATTCCGGGTCCGTGTTCCCGGAATAGGGACTTACCGGGTCCTTCCGACCTTCGAGGACCCGGTAAGTTCCCATTCTGTGAACCATTCCCCATTCCCATTTGAGCCCCCATAGGGCTCAATGGGAAAGGGGATGGAGCTAATAACGGGCCCGCTATTAGCTCTGAAGTCCCTCAATGGGTCCCTTCCATAACGCCTGGTAAAACAGGCGTTAAGGAAGGCACCCGCTAAGGGACCCCATAGTAGGGCAGTAAGGGATTACCGGCACCGGTGCCCTTACCGTTGCCGGTAATCCCTTACCGCCTAATGAGGCCCATTGTCTTTGTGTGTGCTTGAATGAAGATGCATGTACTCATCCTGGCTGCGTGTAATTTTATAACACACTGGACAGCGTTTTTCATAATTATACTGTTATTTCTCCCATCTTTTAATATGAAATGACATTTCTTTGGATAGCTGTGTGTGTAAACAAAAATTTAGAGAGCAGACAGGTTTGCAATTGACACTTCATCATAGCAGATGGTAGAAATGACAGAAAGTTCATTGTACAGTTTATACAGGGTAAGTGGCAGTTACTCTGTTTATATGTATTCCTAGAAGAGCTGTACATGTACTGTGTAGAAAATATTCATACCTGTAGTCTGTGTTTGTGCATGAATCTGCAAGTAGAAATCTTGGGGATTTTTATAGTAGTTGTTGCTGTAGGTCTGTTGAGTCACAGCCAAATTGTACTGAGAGTGATCAATAGTACATCTAAAGTGCTGATCTATGATGACAGATTTAGATGTAGAGTTCTTGGGTGTGATTGGTGGATTATTGTGTGACTGCTTAACAGTAGCCAATTAGGAAATGGTGCAGAGAGTGAAGTGGAAAGGGTAGAAGGTCTGCACCAGAATTACACGCTCTGCAGACACCACGGCTGTCCGCGGATAGGGTGTTCCACATCTGGGGTTTCTCAGCAAATCCGGCATGGAAAGGGGACTGTAGGGATCAGCCAATCAGATGTTGAGGTTGTAGTTTGTGTTGAAAGAGGCTGTGTGTAGTGAAGATGGCAGAGGTGGAGAAAGTCAGGGTGTTGGTGGTTGGAGATATGTTTTTGCATGGTTTGGAGCAGTATGCTAAATGTAGGAATGTGGCAAACAATTTTGATATTAAAGGGGTGGAGGTGGTGTGAAGCATTGTGCCTGGTTTCAATGTGCAGAGAATTATACAATTTTGTGGAGATATGGGCAGGGTGAACAGTCTACATGTAGTTGTTTTGCACTGTGATGCTTTGCATTTGGGGTATGTCAGTGCCCCTACTTTGTTGGTAGATTTGGAACACTTGGTTCAGGCAGTAATGAACATACTTCCAAATGCCAAGGTAATTTTTTCTGGTTTAGTACCTAGGGCAATATGGGACAATAGTTTTGTTTTTTGTCCTCAGCAGGTGTAGAGAGGAAGATGTAGGGTGGGCCTTATTGAGGTAGGTCGCAAACCTTCTCATTCTCTGTTTTACAGTAATGTTGGTATAATTATATTTGACCCATACTCACTTCTTTTTTATATATGCAATGTAGTGATCTGCATTGGTTGTGGATCCTGTGTTGTGGATTATACCTACTGTTGAGAAGGTTTTCTTACCAAGAGATAGTTTACCATGTGTGAATCCAGTTAGCTTGCAGTTTTTTTGGTACCATCTGCATTATAACGTAAAAGCATTACTATTACATATTTACTATGTGTCTGTATTTGTAAGGTGGCAAGACCCCCACACTGTTCATCTCGCTAATGACCGAAAGTTGGATAGTAAAAACACACATGTGCAAATTATAGGCCTCTAATATATAACTGCGGTCAAGGAGTCAGGGGACCGTGGCCTAGCCGAAGGGTGTTGCAGCAGGGTTTGCTCGGACATTCTCATACAAGCACATTTTGTCAGGGCTCAAGACTTGCTCCTTTGAAAAATGTTTACGTGATTTGCCGTGTGAAGTGAGGATGGGCTGAGCTGACAGGTGGTGTGGCCTGGCTGTGGGAGTCTCTGGGATAGTGTAAAGTTCTCTAGAGGAAGAAAGTGAATCCGTAGAAATGTCACCCTCATTGGTGAATGGTAGCAAACAATTAATGGGTTTTTCAAAAATATTTCTAATGCCACTATGGTCTGAGGGGCTATTGGCTCCCATTCTGAGTGAAAGTCAGCCCTGTTGAAATTTTGCTTCCAAGCTGAGCAAACCCACGCATCGTACACAGTATAATGTTCAATTGTTTTTCGACCTTGAAACAAAGGGAGGATTCTGAAAGGAATGCATGAAGGGAGGGATGCAACACTTTCAAATATTATAAGGTACACCATTCCAAAACTGGACAAAGGTACATGTAATTTGATTTTATGAAAATTCGTTGACCGGAACGGAGTGTCTACGTTATGCCGATACAATGGAAATGCCGAATATTATGTAAGTTTTACTTTTGACGATTTTATAGACGAACAAGTCATTCGCTGACCATTATTGCTGGCTTACATTGTACTCGGTTGTTGTTTGTGGCATATTGCAATGACATGCAATTACAACCTGTGTGTGTACTTGGATTTGTCATGGGCACATGGGCAGTCCAGCATTGAGATTCGTGTACTACACTAATGGGTTCCCCCAGGTTCCACAAATGCGTAATTCAATGCTAATATTTAATACAAATTTTGTCTGTGTTCTTCTTGCTCTTAGCTTGCTACCTGATTGTAGCGTCAGCCTCCGTATCCCATTTTGAGCTGACCATACGCCATAGCACTAATTTATGAAGCAAATTGAAGAGTACTTTCCATGTTGTTTCCTCTGTGTTCCCATTGTTTCACGTCCGTGTTCATAAATAGTTGTAACACGGGGCCAAATTAATGGTTAATATGATAAGCTGTAATAAAGATCGGCTACTGAGACACATTTCTGTTATCTTTTTTAAACAGCTACATCTGCGATTGTCATCGATTCCAGATACCAACTGACGGGTGTTTAACTGCCAGCTGCAGATGCACGTTAATGGGTGGATCACAGTGACTCTTTTTTGGGACGATCGCCACGAGCCGATAAGCACTTACGCGGTACCAGCGATAAGGAGCAACCTGACATTGTTTAAGGGGGCCTAGCACCAAGCTGATGCCAAAGCCTTGTGATTCAGAGTGCATCCAATGCGCTTCTTATACCCCAAAGGAACACCGCGTGACTTACGATAAACATTTGTGGATCGAGAACGAAGAAAAAAATTACGCATTTGCTTGAATATTGCAATCGCCAGATGTTCTCTGAGCGTTTATTGTGAAATAAAAGTATGTTACAAATTGTACAGTTTTGTAATTACCTTTAAAAGTATGGTTTTATATTCAAAATTGGGACGCGCTGTGTTGTGAGATGATGTGTGTTGATATTCCGGGTTCTGCATCAACTAACATTATCACGTAGGTGATGACTGGGCGCGTTTGCCTATGCCGCTCAGTAACGTCCTGGAGAAAGGTTGGAGAATATCACTAGGTTTGGTGATGTCAGCCTCAGGGGTGGGGCATATGAATTAGTGCCACCAGGGCAGTCCACCTTGGGCGATGCGGCAACGGATACGATTATAACAAGATGGTTGTGCCCTGTTGCCTGATTTCTGATGTGTAAAAAAGAGGAAATCTCTGTTAAGGTGCATAGCAAATGTTTGTACGATTGATCAACATATGCTTAGAAATACATGCCCGAACCCTCGTTACAATCATATTTCTGAGCACACTATTCCTTTAATAGATCAACTTTTTGCTCCCTTCTCTGCAGATGATTTTCTAAGGTCTCTGTTTCTGTATTATTTTTATTATGTCTGTATGGTGTGTTAAAAAAGTGGTAAGTACACATAAACTGATGGGTAATAATCGGTTTATATAGAAAACTGTAGTGTCTACCATTAGTATCACTGTTTTCACTCATTTCATCACAAGGTAAATGTTCTTCCAGCCATTCCAAAATACTAGACATTTATATTATTTTTACTGTACCTAATACAGAAAGTTTATAAATATATAAAATAAATGTAGTCTACTTACTAGTTTCTTGCTAAGTTTTGCTGTTACTGCTGCGTAGGTGTGCTGATGATGTTTGCTGTATAGTTTGTGTGAGGTAATTCTGTTGGAGGCATAATTATTTTGTTTTGGTATATTGCATTATGTTGCATATGTTATTTAATTGGACGGTTGGTGTGTTACACATACAGTTTCCACTTCTTATTTATTATTGAATGTAATGTATGTATGTGCTGCTTTTTGAACATGTTCAGTGTTTTTATTGCATGATACAACAATGTAAGATAGTCCCTGAGTTTAAGGATAGTGTTGATGTTGACCGAGTCTGTCCGCGAACATACGCATGGTCAACAAACATGTTCTATGTTATATGCATAACATATATGTTATATGTTATAGGCATATATATGTTCTATGTTATATGAATATAAACTAAGGGAATCCTAGGAAACATTTATCCAATTTATATTGTGTAAATCTATATTCAGTGAAAAAAAAGTTGTTAAAGGGACATTTTGGTTAAGTTGCGCTAATAAAAACCTGTGAAATTCAGTGAAAAAAACATTGCTAAATGGAAGTTATGGATGACATCACATGTGCATTTACTTTTTATGAAACGTTTGTACAATGGATTCTTATAGTAATGTTGGTAAAAAAGTGTAAAGTATTATTGGAATATTTATCATGAGGTATGTAGTGCATTAAGTAATGCATTGATAGGAATACCATTCTATTACCAGGTTCTTCCCAGTATAGTAAGCTACTCATGTAGAAACATAGGCATTGTGTGCAATATACATGATGGATGTACAATATTATGAATCTTACCATGTTGAATAGAAAACTGATAAATGATTTTTATTACAGTTTTGTCTACTGTGCAACATTTAATAACTAGCTAATAAAACCCACTTACTACATAATTGCATTATTCAAAACGAAACACAAATAACAACAACACATACAAATATGAGCATATACAGGGAAAATGAAGTAAACAACAGTATTACCAGCCAATCTTCATACTCCAACTGATTAACTTTATACACAGAAATGATCGCTCTGCTTCAAAGCTACTACTCCGCTATGTATAACTATCATATAATGTGACTGGACCCTAATGAGAGTAGTTTGCATACAATGTATACAAATATGAGCATATCCAGGAAAGTAAAGTAATTTAAAAAAGGCAGAACTACAAGAAAGTGTTGATAACCTTACTGATTATCTTTATACACACAAAGCATTGCTGTTTTCTAAGTCTGTGTTTTCCTCTATGCATATGTTTCATATGCTGTGAGTGAACCCCAAGTGAATTACTGAAAGAAAATATTTGAAGTATAAGTCTACAAATATAGTACTTGAATATGAATTATGAGTATATGAATGTTTAGTTCCTGACTGTTACTGGCCTAGATATGTCAGTACAGGAAAAAAGAGGGATCCAGACAAGTGATGTCATCAGTGATGTCATCAATGACATTTGTGATGTCATCTTTGATGTCCTGGGTGTTAGTCTTAGCAGTGCACGGTGGTGGTGCGAGTTATGGTTCTTAGCTTACCATAACTGGCAAATTTTAAGGGTGTTTTGGTTTTACCTGGAACCATAACGTCCCTTTAACAAAGTATTGTTTACTGAATTTCGTAGGTGTTTAGTAGCACAACTTAACCATAGCGTCTCTTTAACAATGTCTTTTTCACTGAAGATATATATATATATATATATATATATATATATATATATATATATATATATATATATATATATTCACTGACAAAAATCATTGTTAAAGGGACGTTATGGTTAAGTTGCACTAGTAAAAAGCTATCAAATTCAACGGACAAACATTATTGCACAGAAGTTATAGTTAGAGGTAAAACGGAAAACCCCCAGAAATTAGCCAGTTGTGGTAAGCTAAGCAACCAAAACTTGCACCACCATTTGTGATATCATCTTTGATGTCATGGGTGTTAGTCTTAGCAGTGCACAGTGGTGGCACGAGTTATGGTTGCTTAGATTACCATAACTGGCGAATTTCTGGGGGTTTTCGGTTTTACCTCTTACTATAACGTCCCTGTAACAACGTTTATCCATTGAATTTCATAGGTTTTTACAAGTGCAATTTAACCATAATGTCCCTTTAACAATGTTTATTGTCAGAGAATTTCATAGGTTTTTAGTAGGGTACTTTAAGCATAACTTTACTTTAGCATAGTTTTTCCAGTAAATGTGATAGAGTTTTAATAGTGCAACTTAACCAAAACGTCCCTTTAACGTTTCTTTGTCAGTGAATTTAGTAGCTTTTTAGTAGGGCACTTTAACCATAACTGTCCTTTAATAGAGTTTTTTCAGTAAAGGTGATAGGTTTTTAGTAGCACAACTTAACCATAACGTTCCTTTACCAATGTTTTTTGTAAGTGAATTCCACAGGTTTTTACTAATGCAACTTAACCATAATGTTCCTTCAACAACTTTTTTTCAGTGAATTTCATAGGTTTTTAGCAGGATACCCTTAGTTTTTGAGGATATACTGTAGAACATACTGAAACTGCGGGCACCATGTTAATGCGCACAGGAGTCTCGGACTATGCGTCTAGTCGCGGACATCGGGTGGCATCCAACCTACTCAGAAAGGCATGGGCACTCTTACATAGTGGTACCATTCAGCAAACACAAGGAGCATATGCAAGCAGCAACATGCACATGAATTGCAAGGTAGACGTGTGTTTGTTGTACAAGCACACACATGTGTATCTGTTCTTCTGTGTCCTTGTAACACTGCCACTGTGCAGCATATGCAAACAAACTTTAATTAGTTCGACCTGGCCACCCAAGTCCTACAGATACCTATACACATAAACATTCCACCTGCTATGCCCTGTAAACACCCAGCGTGTCCCAAAATGTTTGGCACATGTGTGTCACACTATTAATCAGTACATAAGTGGCAACGGTGTGCATAGGAGACCTATGCACTTGGGCACAACGTATTCCACCCAAAACGCATCCTGCGGAGAGCCATACCAAGGGAGAAAAGTGGTGACGTCACTATGCGACCGCAACCACACTGTGCGTGGGCCCTTATTTCGGGGACACCTTCCAGACCCTAAGACAGCGGAAAAGTAGTTGTCCAATGTACGGTGTGTTTTTCAGAAAGTACATGCGTACAAACACACCACAATGTGCCATTGCACATGTATATATGTTTATTTTTTTAATCAATGTAGGCCTGTTTTCCAGGTGCACGTTATCCACAGCAGCCCTACAAAAGGCCACACCCCAGAGCTACTCCACAATATGTATGTAGCTTTTCAGAACAGAGTAGCAGCCCACATAGGTTTGACCTGTAATTGATGTTGGACCGAATTTGCTGTGCTACGTTGCCTTTGCAAGTAATGTCAACCATGTCAGCCTGGCTCACTATGCATAGTATTGGAGAAAAGTATTAATGGCCCTTCCTGTGAACCACACCCTCAGTTGTGATAGTCCCCACTGTCCCATTTCCCTGGGTAGCATGCTAAAAACAGTAGTATGTGGCACGTGTGTTTCCCAAAGTACAGTGAGGGCTGTGCCCCAGTAAAGCAGGGACAGTCTTTCTTCCCTTTCCAAATTCTTCTTTCCAGCACGCCGCCATTGGGTACTGTTAAATAGTTCCACACGTATCCACCAATTACATTGAATAGCTCTCCATGTAACAGTATCAGTTCAGTACGACAGTCCTCTGCGTACACACCACACCCAGAAACATTATTGTGCAATCCCTCAGCCTCCACAGTCTCATTTCCATGCAAGCCATCCTCAAAATCCCCAGATGTGGCTTTCGTGCTGCATGCAGGCGTGGGGGAATAAATTGCAAACAGGGTAAGGGAGTTTGATTTTAGTTGCGGCTTTGAAAAGAGGATTTTTTTTTAGGTGCTTCTAGAGAAACACCTTTTTTCATTTTTTGTTTCATTTTGTGTTTTCTTATGCTCATATTGTTACAGTAAACTCTTCAACACATCCTGTAAATGGGCAACCAAAACAGCATTACCAATGGGTGACAACGAAATGCCATTTGCATGGAAAAACTCTGCATTTCCACAACTAATGAGGTCATTCTTGCAGAAGAACATTCCACCAGTGGACAAAAAATTAGACATGCTTCTGTTGATGAGACACCTTCCAACCTCTGCTTGGGAACAACATACATGAGCATTGTCCCATACTGTTCTTGGTGTTATGGATGAGAAAAGCACCCGGGCAGTGGGAAAAAGCCTCTTCACTACATTCAACAACCTCTTCAGTCGACGGAACAATCCTAAACAAGCCATGAAACCCAAATACATGCCGCCGTAGTGCATAACAACAACATCAACAGTAGCAAAAGTGGCCAGGTCTCTGCAAAGTGCATGCATATTGGCAAAATTGTGGTCATGGACAGCGCATCACAAGTTGTCTGCTTCTTTCAAACCGAAATTACCATCAAGTGTCTTTCCTGTGCATATTTGTTCAAATCTTTCACAAAGGCATCACCCACAATCAACAAAATGTGTTTCTCCATGTCAGCCTGCTTCACTACGCAGAGTAATGTAAAACAGTTTGACCGCCGCTTCCTGTGAACCACTCCTGATTGGCTAATCCCCACAGTCCCATTTCCATTGGCCAGCATGGTGAGAAGCGCAGAATGTAGCACGTGCGCTTCACAAAGTACAGTGAGGGCCACGCCCCAGTAAAGCAGGAGCAGTGCTTCTTCCCTTTCCACTATTTTTTGTCCACCAATACCTCATGGGGTACTGTTAAATAGTCACACACGCATCCACCCATGCCATCCAAGATGTTAGCATCTAACACTGTAATTTCTGTACCACTCTTCATATGTACCGTTACACATTCAGCCTGCAAGTGGTATTTTATTCGAAAGCACGTCCAGAAGTAAGTTCAGTAAAAGAATGCAAGATTTATGCATCCACATTCATCCACAAAATAGATTTATGAAAACTTTTTCTGCAGTATGTTTGCAACTTTTTCTGCGCATGGTATCTGCCACTGAGCATCCATTTCGTTCTAAAAAAGAATACTGTTTTTTCCCATCCACTATCAACAAGTGGCACTTCAATGGTATATGCTTGCAACGTTTTCATTTACCCATATAATCCATTGTAATATCAAAACTGAAACTCTCTTCTTACCTTCCGACAATGCTACACATTTTTTTCCCCACTAACCCATCTCCTACATAAATTGTAAAAATATGGCACCAAAACCAGCACTGCATGTATCTTACCAACCTAAAGGAAGTTCTGAAAAGGTCAATGTCTGCACAGCTGTGGTTCTCTTAGGCTGGACTATTGCAACATCCACTTTTTAAATCTGCCTGCTTCTACTCTCCGCCTTCTGCAACTCATCCAGAAGAGGACTGTGCGACTTGTCCTTGGCCTCAAGCCCGGGGATCTTATCTTTTCTGGACTGAAATGTCCACACTAGCTCCCAGTGGCTACGAGGAATAAGGTGAAAACCCTCTGTATTATGCACGAGGCCTTTTGAGCCCTGGGACCTCAATACCTTCAACTCTCACTTCCTAAATAACTCCCTGCTTGAGCTCTTCCCTCATCTGCCTCCAACTCCCTCAGGGTCAGTCGCTTCTGCAAGCAACCAGTTGGTGGTAGATCTCTTTCTTCAGCTGGGGCCTCCCTCTGCAACAACCTCCCTGCCTTCCTGAAACTTGAAGAGAACCATCGCCGGTTCCGGAAGCACCTCACTCTTTGATTCTGCTTTTTCTCCTCCTCGCCCCTGCTGACTTCCTGGCTGAAACTGATTCTGTACTGGTTACCTGGCCACTCTCTGATGTCGGGCCCAGGCCACCTCCTCCGCCAGTCACAACCCTGCACTGCCTTTCTGGCAAACCCCACACTTGGGGACTGTTGTCTGTATCCCTAACAGTTTCACCACCACCTGATGCCTACACTTATCCTTGCACCTGCCACCATCGGGCTGTATTTTTACTTATTGTCATTTGTTCTTCTTCCCATGTACTGAACTTTCCCCTCCCCCTACCCAAGCATTTGGGCGATCTGAGTGACACCTGTACTAGTAGGTTTTTTGTCTCTGTCTCCCCTCTGTTCCCCCTCCCTTGCCTCATCGCACCTTGAAAAATGTATGTATAGGCGCATTATCAATGCCATATCATACAATTTCACATCATATAATATCATACACACATTGCATTCATGCCAACAGGATGCCTGCCACTTACCTTGTACACTTCAAAGATTTCTTTTTTCCACAGTACCCCACTTGCTACAAACTTTTCAAATATTATTGCACAAAAAACAGCACTGAATGCATGTTAGCAACTTCAAACAAGTCCATACAGTGCATGCATACACACAGGATACAAACAGGATGCTTGCCCCTTACTGTGCAGACTTCCACCATAGCCTTCTGCACTTCTCTGTACAAAGAGACTTTCTGCCACAGTTTTTGTGTACCCACCACAACTAGAAACCTTATTGAGCAATGCCTTAGCCTCCACAGTCCCATTTCCATGGTTGACATCCTGAAAATGGCCGCATGTGGCACGTATAATCCTGAAAATACCACGGAATCCGTGGAGTTTTCATGCTAGGAAGGGGAGGGGGGAGTGTGATATTGGGGAGGAGATTGGGTCTTTAGTGGTCCCTCTGAAAAGATTATTCTTTTTTTTATTTATTTTTTTAAAAATGTACATACTTGCAAACAACCTTTTTTGTTTTTTCTCTTTGTATGAGTTTCTGCTGGCTTCTCCCCCTTCAATTCTTCGCAAATTACTGCCAACGCTTCTTGCACAGTGTAAAAGAAAATTGTATTGCCAATGGCGTTCAAAGAAATGCCATTTGCATGAAAGCAGTGTATATTTTGTAACTTCATGCTCTAATAGTGGGTGGAGAACATCCCATCAGTGCACATAAATGCACATAAATGCAGACATCCTTCTGTTTATAAGACACCTTCTGAGCTCTGGCTGGGGACAAATTACACCGCCATGGTCCCATACTCTTCTTGGTGGAATAGTTGGGAAAACGACCTTGGCAGTGGAAAAAATCTGCATCACTGCATTCATCAACTTCTTCAGGTGAAAGACCAAACATCCACATGACATGTAAACCAAGACCACATATCTGCAAAGGCGAACCATCCCATCAAAACTGCACACATGGAGAATGGCCCAAAAAACGTCCACTCCTTCCAACCGAAATTAGCAGCAAACATAGTACCGCCCCTTCCTGTGACCCACACCCTTGACACCTGATTCCATAATCCCCACAGTTCTATTTGCATGTCCACCATGCTCAGAATGGCAGGATGTGGCACATGCACTTTCCCAGCTACAGCGAGGGCTATGCCCCAGTAAAGCAGGGACAGTCCTTCTCCCCTCTCCACTGTTCTTTTTCCAGCAGTCCCTCATTGGGTACTGTGAAATATTCACGCACGCATACAGCAATCACATCCAAGACCTCTGCATCCAACACTATAATTTCTGCACAGCACTCCATTTTTATGGTTGAACACTCCAAGTATATGTTGCGTGTGCTTCCAAAGCACCTCCATTACAATGGTCTCGAAAAGAGTCCACAATTTCAGCATCCAAAATCATCCAGAGTGGCACCCATCACGCCTTTAACCATGCACACAACAGACTACTGCTTGCCCACACCCAGCACAACATAATGGAGCCATGCATGAAAACATGTGAGCAGAACCCACAATCCACAAACATAACATAGCCAGTGGCACTTCTACCCAACACCAGCACCATAACACAGTGATGCATGGAAACATATAACAGCTAGGAGATTCCACAAACATACTACTGCCTCCGCCACCACTATCCACTTTCATTCACAAAGTATTGTTTCACTGCCAACCAAGCCACTCAATATTCACAACATTGTGCCTACTCCCAGGAAGCTGAACAAACCAGAGTATCCAAGCACATAGAAGATGCACTTCAACCCTATTGTCTTCTATACTGACTGTGTTCCAACACTGCATCCAGTGGGCACACTGCAGGACTTTTCACTGCACAATCTCCAGCAATACATCAAAAACTGTAGGATATTCTAACAATGATCACACCCATGCAACAGTATATGCATGTCAGCTCACTTCCGGTGCTCTATGAAGAATAAAATGTGCTCCACAATCATTCTGTAAAGGTGTCCACCCTCTGAGAGATGCAGTCAAAACTGCATTGCTGCGGTGGCTGTGGTGAAGGCCTTGGCTTTTGGGTGCATGGCCTATGACCTACGGCCTTTGACCATGCACCCAATAGTTTAGGCCTTGGCCAAATCCACTGCAACATATCACCAGCTACCACAATCCACACACGTACCACAGCCACAGGAACTCCTACCCACGCTATGCACTGTTATACAGCTATGCATATAAACATGCAACATTTAGCAGAACCTACAAACTTAACACAGCTTCTGGCACCCCTGTCCACTTTCATTTACATACAATGGTGTTACTGCCAACCAAACCAACCAACAATATATGCATGTCAGCTGACTTCCGGTGCTCTACCAAGTCTAAAATATGCTCCACAACCATTCTGTAAAGGTTGCCACCCTCTGAGAGATGTAGTCTAAACTGCATGCAACAGTTAGCAGAAACTACAAACATAGCACAGCCTCCGGCACCCCTACCCACTTTCATTCAAATAGTATGGTGTTAGTGCAAACCAAACCAATTTTTTTTCTCGCAACAGTGGCCCTGCTGCCAGCACATTATTCAATGCACAAAACCAATACTTCACAGTGTAGTACAGTTGTCAGCCCTCCGTGCAATGGACACTACCCAATCCTATGAAATATGCAGTTCACCCCTATCCACTTTTATGAACAAACTATTTCAATTTTGCACCAAGTTCACACATAGCAGTATCCAAGCACATAGAATGTGCACTTCAAACCTACCCTATTCTATACTGACAGTATTCCAACACTGCACCCAGTGCACACCCTGCAGAACTGTCCACTCCATTAGCTGCAGCCATGGAGTACACACTGTAGGATGCGCTAACAATCACTACACCCATGGAATCAACAATGTATGCAATGCTGACAAACCACACACAAAAGGCAACAATGTGAAACCTAATTGCAACCACAGCACATAGTTGTCGGTTCAAGGCCTCCATCCGTGCATCTAATGGGCTACAGGCTTACCACATGCAACACACCATAGTACACGCTATCTTACAATGTTAATTTCATGTGCAATGAACTCCCCTTCTGCAGTTCAGCTCCCACCAGTCACCAGGGTAAGAGGTCACTGCACCAGCTATCTTGCTGTAACGAAGGCTGCCTGCATTCAGCATACATGGTAGTCGGCTGTGCAGGGACCCGCATATTGGTGCTGGACGCACGGATACTGCAGACACACCAACGTCTCTGTCCACCTATTAACATATCTCAGATGAACCACTTCTCACTCCCCTACGCTTTTCATCCCTTCTTTCCACCACCACATGGCGTAATGTATGTTTTGTAATGCACTCCCCTTCTGCAATTGAGCTACCACCAGTCACCACAGTAAGAGGTCGTGGCACAAGCTATCGTGCCATAACGAAGGCTGTCTGCATTCACCACATATGGTAGTCGTCTGTGCAGGGACTGGCGAATTGGCGTAGTATGCACAGATACTGCTGGCACACCACCGTCTTTCTCCACTAATAATCACATATCTCCGATGAACCACTTCTCGCTCCCCAACCATTTCCATCCCTTCTTCCCACCACCACATGGCATAAAGTATGTTTGTCAGTCCCTTTCCGTGCTGCACTGTCCTCTGATACACCATGGCAGCATTTCCCAAAAACTTTGACGCACAGCACGCTTCCCTCCAACCAACCACCAGCTGTGTCCAATGTTCGCTGACATCACAGCATACTGCTAGCCAATGAGACTTTTGTCCACAGAGCAAACAGGGAAATGGGTCCGCAGAGCAGAGCCAGATATCACTAACAAAAGTACTGGTTGTATTTAGTACTTTACAAGTACTACAGTTCAAACCAGTGTACTGCTCAATTTGCTCAGTTTCTGTGTTTGTTTTCTAAAACCTTCTATGTTGTGGTAAAATATATTTCTTTCGTTGTTTTACTGTTTATTTCTTGTTTATTGCTAATCTATCTGTTGGCTTGTTGCAGTTTTTTTCAGGCAATTAGATACTGTTGGCGTATTCTAATTGATTATTTCTACTTTTATGCTATTCATCTATCTGTTGGGTTGTTGCAGATTTTTTGGGGCAGTTAGAAACCTGTTGCCGTATTCTAACTGTATATTTCTTGTTTGATTTTAGTGATATTTATTTATCTATTTATCTGTTTGCTTGTTGCAGAATCTTGGGGCAGTTAGATACATTTTGGTTTATTCTGTGAACAGTTTTGAAGTTGAATGTTTGCTCATGTTCATACACAGATTACGTATTAAAATTTGGTTTTACGAATATTAAGTAATCGTTTACAAGATTTGCTGATAATCTCTGTTTTAGAGTAATGGTACTATCATTACATTCAAACCATCCACAATTTTTTTTTATATATGCAGTGTAGTAACCTGCAGTGGTTGTGGTTCCTGTGTGGTAGATTATACCTATTGTTGAGAAGGTTTTCTTACCAAGTGATACTTGACCATGTGTGAATCCAGTCAGCTAACAGTTGGTTTTGGTACCATCTGTATTGTAAAGTAAAAGCATTGCTATTACGTATTTACTATGTGTCTGTATTTGTAAGGTGGAGGGTTTATCTGAATTGAAGGTAGTACATAATCTGTCATGGTTTGCATTGTGTACAAGTTGCTGAAATGGAATTGATTCACAGTTAGGTACGAATACATACACGAAGCGTTCATTAGGGACTTGTTCCTGTGCCACATGGCTGCAGAGAGTGCATGTACGTTTCCACATGTATGAAATCTGGAAGATTTCATTTATATGTATGTTTTGTTTTCCAGTACTTGTATTACATACATTAGAAATTCTTGTGGATCTTCTTGTGAGTTTATAGTGAATTTGACCATTCCAGCACAGTAGTCCAATTCTTGTTTTATTCCATGAACACTGTGTTGTCAGGATTGTTGGTTGCATTTCTATGAAGGACTAACATTTGCAAACACAATTGGTCTGTACTGTGTAAGTAAATGTTGTCAATAATTGGTGGCAATTGGAATAGAATATGTATTGCTACATTTGTGTAGCAATTTACACCAGTTGTATTTGAAAATGTGAATGGACCTGACAGTTCTGTATCAAAGTCATTTGTTCAGAGTGTGTGATGCTTCTTTGAAGAAGTAGTTTAGTTACTTTGAGCAGTAGATTCTTCTTTGGTTGTGGTACTTGATGAAGTATTAGTTTCTTTTTTTTTTCTTTGGAGGAATTGCAGTGAGATCCTGTATCATTTCAGTTTGAGGTAGTGTTCTTTTACAACATTTTGCTTTTTATGGAACAGGATAGATTTTTAGATGAGGGTGTAGAGTGAACATAGTCTATTGTATTCTAGAATGCAAGGAATATCAGCATTTACTTTACTTGCATCAAAGTTGATTAGAAATAGCCTGTCAAGTGTACGTAAGCATGGTAGTGCTACATAGCTCATGCCTTCTTTAAAGACTGTGTTATCAATATCTATCAATGCTTTATCTAGGGTAAGACCTTGTGATTTGTGAATGGTAACTGCGTTTTCTATAGTTAGTGAAAATTGTTCTCTGTGTACATACATGTCTTTGAAAAGAAGGAAGCAGGCTGTTGAGTGTCCTATCCTTTTAACTTCTGATAGTTTGTCAAAGAGAATATTGACGAATTGAATGTTGTTGTCACGTGGGTATGTTTGAAAGCCAACAACTGTATCAAGTGCTCCATTAACTAGTCCTTGCTCCATGTCATGGTTACGTTTAAGGATTACTCTACAGTTTAAAGATAATTTTAATATTTTCTCCAAACCAGCTGTGTTGGAGATACACAGGCCGATTCATGGAATAATTAGCGCGGTGCAAGTGGGCAAAAACGTGCGAATCGCAGTGGAATAGCGAAAATCGCAGTGCAAGTGCGAAAATCGCACGAAAAAGCAGCGCACGTCGATTCATGGAAGTCCGTGCGCGAGAAAACCAGCGGATGTGCGATAAAAAAGTGCGCCGCGCACGTTGGCGCACAGGCCATCTAACAGCGTGTGCCAGGTCACAGCGAAAATCGCACAGGCCACAGCGAAATTCGCACATAGCGCGGCGCACGCAACAAAAGTAGGCGGAACACGGGCGTAACACTCGGAATGGGGAACAACTTGCAAAAACGTGGGCGTCACGGGGGAAGTACAGGGCACAAGTGTGCGGAACGCCCACACGCTCGCCTACAACACGAATTCATGGAATAGAATAGGGCAAAAAAGCGCACGCTCAAACCAGCGCACAGGCACAAACACGACCGCCACAAGAAAGCAGGCGGTAGCGTCTCTGCGGCTGTAAGAAATGTGCGCCAAAAGGTGCGCCAACAAATAGCACCTATATACTGCCATGATGAATGTCCTATACTGTGGCCCTCCAGGACAAATGACGTGCAAAGGGGTACCCACAAACACGGACACCCGCTGACAAAAAATACGTGTGCGTGTATACCAGGGTGCGCGGGAAGTCTCACACGCGATTTGGCCGGGTACGTGGATTTCAGGGGTGCGCGGGAAGTTCCACACGTGATTTCAGCAGGGTACGTGTATTTCAGGGGTGCGCGGGAAGTTCCACACGCGATTGGCCCAGTGCGAGCAGGGTACGTGTATTTCAGGGGTGCACGGGAATTTCCACACGCGATTTCAGCAGGGTACGTGTATTTCAGGGGTGCGCGGGAAGTTCCACACGCGATTTCAGCAGGGTACGTGTATTTCCGGGGTGCGCGGGAATTTCCACACGCGATTTCAGCAGGGTACGTGTATTTCAGGGGTGCGCGGGAAGTTCCACACGCGATTGGCCCAGTGCGAGCAGGGTATGTGTATTTCAGGGGTGCGCGGGAATTTCCACACGCGATTTCAGCAGGGTACGTGTATTTCAGGGGTGCGCGGGAAGTTCCACACGCGATTTCATCAGGGTACGTGTATTTCAGGGGTGCGCGGGAAGTTCCACACGCGATTGGCCCAGTGCGAGCAGGGTACGTGTATTTCAGGGGTGCGCGGGAATTTCCACACGCGATTTCAGCAGGGTGCGTGTATTTCAGGGGTGCGCGGGAAGTTCCACACGCGATTTCATCAGGGTACGTGTATTTCAGGGGTGCGCGGGAAGTTCCACACGCGATTGGCCCAGTGCGAGCAGGGTACGTGTATTTCAGGGGTGCGCGGGAATTTCCACACGCGATTTCAGCAGGGTACGTGTATATCAGGGGTGCGCGGGAAGTTCCACACGCGATTTCAGCAGGTTACGTGTATTTCAGGGGTGCGCGGGAAGCTCCACAAGCGATTTCATCAGGGTACGTGTATTTCAGAGGTTCTGGGGAGTACCACACGTGAATTGGCCGTGTGGGCCCTCCCAGGTGTACGCTCCACAACCTCCACGGACCCTGCAGGCAGCCCACACCACGGGGGACTACCCTGCACCCATGCTCATGTCCCGCAGGCAGCCCATCCACCATGGGCATGCCCCCCAGCCAACCCACATGTCACCTTGCACTACTGATCAACAATGCATGTCTCCCACCACCCCCACCCCCCTGCCACCATGGGCAGCCTCCACCAGGCCCCCACTCATGTCTCCCACCACCCCCACCCCCAGCCACCAGGGGCAGCCTCCCCCAGGCCCCCACTCATGTCTCCCACCACCCCCACCCCCCAGCATCCAGGGTCACCCTCCACCAGGCCCCCACTCATGTCTCCCACCACCCCCACCCCCCTACCACCATGGGCAGCCTCCACCAGGCCCCCACTCATGTCTCCCACCACCCCACCCCCCAGCCACCAGGGGCAGCCTCCACCAGGCCCCCACTCATGTCTCCCACCACCCCCACCCCCCAGCAGTGCAGGGGCAGCCTCCACCAGGCCCCCACTCATGTCTCCCACCACCCCCACCCCCCAGCAGTGCAGGGGCAGCCTCCACCAGGCCCCCACTCATGTCTACCACCACCCCCATCCCCCAGCATCCAGGGTCACCCTCCACCAGGCCCCCACTCATGTCTCCCACCACCCCCACCCCCCTGCCACCATGGGCAGCCTCCACCAGGCCCCCACTCATGACTCCCACCACCCCCACCCCCCAGCCACCAGGGGCAGCCTCCACCAGGCCCCCACTCATGTCTCCCACCACCCCCACCCCCCAGCAGTGCAGGGGCAGCCTCCACCAGGCCCCCACTCATGTCTCCCACCACCCCCACCTCCCAGCAGTGCAGGGGCAGCCTCCACCAGGCCCCCACTCATGTCTCCCACCACCCCCACCCCCAGCATCCAGGGTCACCCTCCACCAGGCCCCCACTCATGTCTCCCACCACCCCCACCCCCCTGCCACCATGGGCAGCCTCCCCCAGGCCCCCACTCATGTCTTCCACCGCCCCCACCCCCCAGCATCCAGGGTCACCCTCCCCCAGGCCCCCACTCATGTCTCCCACCACCCCCAGCCCCCAGCATCCAGGGTCACCCTCCACCAGGCCCCCACTCATGTCTAACACCACCCCCACCCCCCAGCAGTGCAGGGTCACCCTCCACCAGGCCCCCACTCATGTCTCCCACCACCCCCACCCCCCAGCAGTGCAGGGGCAGCCTCCACCAGGCCCCCACTCATGTCTACCACCACCCCCACCCCCCAGCATCCAGGGTCACCCTCCACCAGGCCCCCACTCATGTCTCCCACCACCCCCACCCCCCTGCCACCATGGGCAGCCTCCACCAGGCCCCCACTCATGTCTCCCACCACCCCCACCCCCCAGCCACCAGGGGCAGCCTCCACCAGGCCCCCACTCATGTCTCCCACCACCCCCACCCCCCAGCAGTGCAGGGGCAGCCTCCACCAGGCCCCCACTCATGTCTACCACCACCCCCACCCCCCAGCATTCAGGGTCACCCTCCCCCAGGCCCCCACTCATGTCTCCCACCACCCCCACCCCCTGCCACCATGGGCAGCCTCCACCAGGCCCCCACTCATGTCTCCCACCACCCCCACCCCCCAGCAGTGCAGGGGCAGCCTCCACCAGGCCCCCACTCATGTCTCCCACCACCCCCTCCCCCCAGCATCCAGGGTCACCCTCCCCCAGGCCCCCACTCATGTCTCCCACCACCCCCACCCCCAGCAGTGCAGGGGCAGCCTCCACCAGGCCCCCACTCATGTCGCAAACCACCCCCACCCCCCAGCCACCATGGGCAGCCCCCACCAGGTCCTCACAATCCCCAATCATGTGCGTAATGGACAGCCTCCACAGCCAAAAAGCCCTACCAAGTAACCCATTCACCCACATGGAAATGGAAATCACATGTTACACCCCCAATGTTCATTAAGCTAATGAACCCATGTCCGTCACACACAATGGTTGCAATTGAATGGAAAACACACAACATGACATGCATGAAACCAATGAGATGATACCACACAGTGAAGTATGGAAACAAAATTGTATTGAAAAAAATAAAGAATGCTAAAGAAAGAAAACAAACTACAATGTGAATGAGAAAAAAAAAGCTGCATGTCCGTATAAAAACACAAAACTGCAAATCAGAATCCAAAAAATATTTGCCCAAAGTCAAAAGTTAAAAAATCTCCATGCAATAAAGAACTATGTAAAAAACTACCAAGGGTCCATGAGCCCAACTGAACAAAGGAAACCTACTAAAAAACCTACCTAAAAATCAACTATATACAAAAAGTGGAGCAGTGTCCGTCGACTCCAAATCATAATAAGAAAGAAAGGAAACCTAAAACTAAAGAACTATATACAAAGGCGGCGGGCAAGTCCAGCGGCTCACTCCGTGGTGTCCCGGGCCACGGCATCATCGAACTCCTGTTCGATGTCCCGGAGGCGGTCTAGTTCCATGGCCCCGAGGGTCCGCAGGGACGACGCCGTGTCCTCCTCCAACCCCCTGCGGATTGCATCGAGGCACTCGGCCCGCCTCAGGGCCCTCCGCATGGTGTTCTCCACCCTGACCATTGTGAGCCGCGCCTCTTCCGCCCGCCGCCGCTCCGCACCTAAGGCGTGGCCCAACCGCTGCCACACGGAAGACACTCTCTGTCCTGGGTCCCCCTGCCCTCCGGCCGATGCCTGCCCCTCCGATGTCGAAAGCCCCGAGCCTTAATGTCTCCCACCATGTTGCTGCTGCTGCTGCTCTGCCTCTGCCCGTGCACTGCCTCCTGCTGCCTGTACATCCTCCGCC
Organism: Ambystoma mexicanum; assembly: GCF_040938575.1. Classification (NCBI taxonomy): domain Eukaryota; kingdom Metazoa; phylum Chordata; class Amphibia; order Caudata; family Ambystomatidae; genus Ambystoma; species Ambystoma mexicanum. Next base: position 478,021,592 of record NC_090933.1, on the reverse strand, counting down.
GGCTGGGGTGCAGTTGTTGATGTGGCCACCCCTGCTGGACCTCCGACTCCCGACTGTGGCAGGGATGCCTCCTCCACCAGCCTGGCCGCACCGTCAGAGGCAGCTCCACAGGGCACCCAGGTGACTGATGGGTGGGAAGATGGCACAGAGGACGACTGGCGCATAGGGGGTCCAGTTGAGGAGGGGGTCGGAGCAAGCCCCATCAGATGGAGGAATCCGGCCTGGGTGACCTGTCCCAGCAGGCTGACGTGGTCAATGAGCCATTCGAGATGACGTGCAGTCTCTCCATGAAAAGACTGCAGGTCACCTCGCATGGCCCGTTGACGCAACGCCACACCAGCCAGGACAGGCTCAACCCGGACCTGGATGGCCACGTCCGCAGGCAGAGGAAGGCCAGTTGACGTCAGCTCATCCCCTGCCTGAAAACGGGTCTGGACGTAGGCATCCCTGCTGGTGCAAGATGATGCAGGGACAGGATCGGGGACAGGATTGCACACAGGCACCTCCGCGGCCGCCTGTGCTGCCTCCTGTCCCTGGTCCTGCACTGCACCACTAGCACCAGTGGGATCCCCACCTCCAGACCCCGTCTCTGGTGCTTGCACGGCCCCCTCCTCCACCAAACCCCCCACCAACCTGGATGACTCCGTGCCATCTTCCCCTGTTGGGCCCTGTGGGGTCCCAGCTGCCCCTTCTGCTGCTGAGGAGTCCAACTGCAACCTCCGGCTCTTGGACCTCCTCCCGGCAGCTGCGGCCTGGGACGCGGCACCGGACTCCTCACTCCCCGACGAGATGACAACACGGGAGGGGAGCCGGGCCTTGCGTCTCCGGCTGGCGGTCGGATCCCCGCCGCTGTGCTCCACAGCACCTTCTCCGCCCTCTTCATCAGTTGACGCTGCAGACAGGGAGAAACAAAACACAGGCATCAGGGCACTGTACAATGGACACATACACGCATGACAGTTGCACATGAGTGGCATTGGCAAACCTCAGACATGTCATCACAATCCCCAACACACATGTCATTGCAACTCACACACATGAGCCATACCACAGCCATATCGCAACTGCCACCACCATCCTACACATACAACAGCATCAGCAGCCAAAGGGGAGCCAGACATCACATGCAACACAGGAAGTGCACCACACATGTACACACAGCACCACACTTGCATGCATGTCTACACCTCTGCCAAGTGTTGCACTGTTCAGACGGGCATCCATGTCACATCTGCCAATCAGGCTTCCACATATCGCTGTCACATGCATCCATGTTGCATCACTGTTGCACCCTTGACAAATACACACACATGCACATGTACACAGTGCTCATACATGCAGCCGAAAACAACATACATGCCTGACATCACGGACATGTCTACTTACATATACATTCATCCAAACATGTGTGCACGCACAACTGCATTTGCCATGCAAGCCCACACACCCAAGCACCATCCATGTCTCACACATTACAGCCCTCGCATGTGTCAGACCCACGGCCCTGTACACCCCCACCCATACTCGACCCCATACAAACAGATGTGCAACCGGCACAATGCCGAATAATCACCACACGCACTGCTCACAATCAGGATGCATGTACACTCACCGCTCGACTCCAGACGGGTCTGCTTCTCTAGGACCTGGACGTGGAGCGCTGGGGATATGCGTTCCAGGACCCCCATCTGTTCTTCCGACAAGTGGCCCTGGCGCCCCTTGGCATCCGCTGCCTTCAAGAGGCGCCGGGCCTTGTTCAGGGTCCTGGACCTGAAGTCCTCCCAGCGCTTCCTGACATGTTGTAAGTCCCGGACTGCCACCCCCTCCGCGTTGATTGCAGTCACGATGTCAGTCCAGATCCGAGTCCGTCCTTCCTTGTCGCCGCGGGAACTTCCGAAGAGGGCATCATACTGCCCCAGGACTTGCTCCACCAGGACACCAACTTCGGTGGCACTGAAGCTGGTGCCCCTCTGCCTCTCTGGCCGGGGGTTGTCAGTGGTCACAGATGGTGTTTGCCCCGACATGACAACCCCAGAGGCAGGAGTGGGTGGGCAACTGGGTCCTAGGGCTGGGCTGTTGAGCGATGGAATTCCAGTCGGGAGTCTTCGGTTCCAGCAGGGGTGGTCACAGCAACAGCACCCCTGGCTGATGTGCAGGCAGCAAATGGCAGTGCACGTGGGCAGCAGGCAGTCAGGCAGCAGCAGATGGCAGGTGGGAGCGTGCTCGGGGCTCTGGGGGGCAGTAGTTCGGATTTCTGGGCAGGAGCGTGGTCTTCCGTGTGCTTACGCGTGGCCAGCTTGGTACGGAGTGAATTGGCACGTGAAAATCCTGCACGTCAGCGTGAAAACCGAGGAAAGGCCCTTAGCGCGTAAGTGCGTCAGCACGCATACGCGAATCTATTGGACCAAAGGCCCTCAGCGCGTAAGCGCGTCTGTGACGTGACCCGCACGGGTGTTTCCCACACAGCACGTGATGACAGAGCACACGTGGAAAGACTGCACGTCAGAGTGTCATCGCGTGTAATTGGACAGCACGGCAGAGTCTCATTGCGTGTAATTGGACAGCACGTCACGGTGTCATCGCGTGTAATTGGACAAAAGTGCGCGTACACGCGTGTTAGGGAGAATTCTCTGTTTAGGCTGAATTTCCTAACCTAGTGAGTCCCCCAGCAGCTTTGCTGGATTTCTGGAGTTTGTTTTTCCCATCCTGCCAAGAGTGTGACCCTTTTCCTCTCACTCTTGGACATGTATGTGTGTAATTCCTTTGAGATGTCAATGTGTTCGATGGGCTATGGGGTCTTTTACTCCATAGGGTCTCATAAGTTTTTCTATGTGTGTCACTCTGCACCCTACGTGTCGTGACACGGGGCGCCCTAGCAGGTCCCCCCACCATAGACTCCAAACCCGGGGACTGACTACTGTCTCCCCGGGCATGTAAAGTCACCATTGGCTTTACTAGACCTAAATTTGCTAACAGAACTAGTACCAACCATCTTATTGTGGACGTGCTAGTAGGGGTAATACGATTACTCCTGGATCTGTTACTCGAGGGGGCACTGTCCCGTCCCTCCTCGTCGAGTTTTGGCTGGTGGCAGTGGAAACTACTTGTTATGTTCGACCCCGAGCATAACCCTATGGGATTCGTCCCATTGTTGAAGATTGATACTGTTTTTCGTTAATCTCCAACGTACCACCGATCTACTTATCTTAAATAGGTTTATCGAGTGGTATTTTCTGCCAGAACTCGGGTTGTAAAATGGCGTCTGTGTTTTTCTCTGGGACTCCTAAACCAAAGGTTGAGCCCTTTGTTCCACTTTTGGCGGGCCTCTGTACAGAGACCCGCGAAGGTGGCGCCATTCTGTCTGGGTTACCTCAGGGGTGTGGGAGGGGGTTTAGACACCCTGGACCGAGTTGCCTTGCCAACTCAGGTCGCACTCTGAAGTGATTGGCCCAGGTGGTGAGCCTTCCCGCTCACCACTTAGCATGTGTTGATTGACAAGCTAGGCTGAATGAATGGGGGACGTCTGCATAAAAGCAGGGCCTTTGGGACTGGATCTTCAGGAAGTCGCCACTGGACCTAAAGAATCCGACGAGGGTAATGCTGACTCGACCTGCACGACGACACCTCCGGTGGAGCCCTGCGGAATCGTCTCACAATCTCCCGACGACAGAAGAGATCTCCCTGCCGGAGAGGCTCTTTCCCTGGCTGGTGGGAACAACCAGTCTTCTTCTTCTTTGTGCTTTTTGGTCGCCCAGGACGCAGTGGTCGAATTGCCCGTGCAGAGCACCCGGCAACCGGATAGCCACTACTCCTGCACCGTGATCGAAAGGTGGTGCCTTGTGACGGAGCACTCCGCGGCTGGTTTCTTCCCTGGTGGTGCACCGGACATCTTCTCTTCGACGACGAGAGCATCTCTTCTCTTGGCCAAGACCCGTCGTGCATCCACCACCAGGAACAACTGCCCCCGTCGGAGCTGTCTTCCACAACAAGGTACCGTACCCGCCTGGCTTCCCTTTTCGAGCGGTTCGTGTGAGGTATCTGATTCCTCCCCGTTCCGTTGGGTTGCCTCCAAGCTTTATTCACTCTTTGTTCTGAACTGGTTCAACCTGACGCTAACCAATTTGCTAAACAAGACTTGAATGCATCATCCATAGAGACTTTCCAGGACATCGTGCCTTGCCTCTCACCGAGTGGGCCTGGCCGCCGAACTGTATGATCTAGTGTGATTAATGCTTTCTTGCCTTGCATTTTTACCCGCTTCAGTAGGAACCGTGTTGACTTCATTACCTGCCTTTCTCTTCTCTCCCTTCCTCACAAAATATTTGAGTGTCATCTGGGTTGAGGTATACGCCTCTGTCTGAAAATAAGTGGTGCCATAGAACCTAGAGTTGTCGATAGTGTGTTTCGGGGGATTGAGCTTATTCCATTTTGCAGAGTAATTGTATTTTGAGTTATTTGCCGTGATTCGCTTTAGTATTTTTCGTAGACGTTCTGTTATCAATAAATAACTTACTACCTTTATACTAAAGCCTGGTTGCGTGTTTACTCGTTTTGCTGCGAAGAATTACCCTATATTGTATGCTCCCTATACTGACCAACTTTTCTTGAGAGAAGTCTGACTGCTCAGCCACAGCTACCAATAGAATCTGTGTGGTACAGACTGCTACCAAGTGGGTTCATCGCAACACCTGTAGTCCTAAATCTTTTGCAGTGGTCCCAGAGGGAACTGCACAGGTTTCCGCCTAACACTGGTGGCAGCGGTGGGATTAGTATCGAGGATACAGTTTAGAGTGTTTTTCGACGCTGTAGGACGACTAACCACAAAACGTTACAAAAGCAACTTTAAAAAAAAAAACATGTCTACAATGGAAATTTACAGCCAAGAGTCTTTGTCGGATAAAAATACTGAGAGTCTGCGAGCTCTCTGTAGACAAGAGAATCTTCCTGTAAAAGGCAAGAAGTTAGAACTGATAGAGAGATTGCTGGCGAACCAAAGTCTGGGTACTGGTTCAGAGGAACCAAACTCTCCAGCAACTGTAGATAACAGTAATGGTGTTGATCTGAATCGTAATTCTGATGATAGCGATGAAGAGGCTGACGAGGACGGCGAGACTAGCGAGACTGTCTCCCCCGCTCCTCTACCTGCCTTACCAACTGTGCCTACGGGGCCCATACCAGGTCCCACAAGTAACCCTGCTTATTTTGAACTTGAAAAAATGAAGCTCGAATTAGAGTATAAACGGTTCTTGGCTCAAGCTGAACGAAACCAAGAGCTCGAGTTCAGACGAATGAATGCCCAGGCTGAGCAGAAACAAGCTGAGTTAAGACTCAGGGAAATAGAGCTTAATCATGAGTTACAAATGAAAAAGTTGTCTATGGAAAATGCTTCTCTCTCCTCTGGTTCCTCTAGGAGCTCCAGTCCCAAAAGACCCCGGATGCCGAAGGAATTAGTGGGTATGTACGAACCGAGATTGGATGTGTTGGATTGGTTGAAACTGTTTGAATACAATCATGGGCTCCAGGACATCACCGGGAATGCGTTGCTTCCCTGGTTGTTCTCTAGGCTTCCTCCTGTTGCGACTGATGTGGTAATGGAATTGGGGGAGGTGGATAAGACGGATTACAAAAGTGTGAAACTAGCTTTGATAGCTAGATTCGGGAAGACCCCTTCCCAGTATCTTAAGAGGTTCAGAACCCTCAAAAAGCATGATGGTACCCCTTGGGCTACCTGGGTGAGTGAAGGGTTGAAAAACTTAGAGGGATGGATTAAGGGTTACAAAGTTGACACTTACGAGGGTATGCAAAATCTTTTTATGTTGGAGTCAATTTATGATGCCTGTTCTCCTGAGCTCAGACAGCACTTGGCTGATTCGAAGGAATTAGATTCCAGGGCTCTAGCTAAGGCTGCTGACTTGTGGGTTGCCAACAGGGCTACTCACAAGGATTCTGGGGCAACTCAGAAAAAGGACGAGGGAAAACAGCCTAAAAAAGACTCAAAAGAGAATTCGAATAACTCACATTCCAAAGAGGGCCCCAAACAAAACCAGAAGGGTAAGCCACCGGGAAAACCACAGCAGAATAGTGTGTCTTCTGGTGCCTAACCGGAAGGAGGTCAGAACAAGCCACCATTCCAGAAAGCATTCGGGAAATGCTTTGTTTGTGGCTCGACTGATCACGTGAAAGGAGATCCCAGATGTAAGGGTAAACCTTCAGGGGTCCAGCTTGTCTCCTTAGCCTTCGCTCCAGAGGAGGAAGTCCAAATGGCAAGTGGAAACTTTCTACTGCTAGCTGACGAACCCATTGGAGTCTCAGCCAGCGTTTCTTTAGTATCTCTGGGGTTGTGGGAACAACAGAATTTAGATGTCTATAATTCTATCCCCGATAATACTAAAGAGTAATATAAGGACAGTGTCCAGGTGAATGGTCAGGAGACGCCTGCCATTAGGGACACTGGGGCCAGCATAACTGTGGTGGATAAATCGTTTTTTCAGGCTGAGGATGTTGCTAAGGCACCCAAACGCCTCACCAAGTTAGCTGGAGGGCCTGTGCAGATGCTTCCCCAATTACCAGTTCTCATCCAGTGTAACGACATGACTGTAAAGATACCTGTCAGCATACAGAGTGAGGTACCAGGACGCGTACTGTTGGGTAACGATTTGAAAACTCTCGGAGTTGTATCGCATACTCCCAGACCTCCTAGTAAACGGTTACAGGAGCTAACCAGACCTGCAAGAGAGAGGACCCTGCGCGGTACTCTCGGGGAGATGATGAAGAAAGAAATCACTCCTGCTCCATTGGAAATGGCGGCCGCTGTCTCTAGGAACACAGAAGTAAAAGGGAAACCTAAAACTTCTAAACCGAAACCAACAGCCCACATTCCGATGCAGCCGACACGGACTTCCCCGCGGTTGTCCAACGTCACACCCGTAACTCCACCTCCAGCTGAGGCTGAGGGGGAAGTACAACCCTGTATGGTAGAATTAGACTCTGAAGAAGAGCTAATGGAAGGCCAGGAACTCATTGGAGATCTGGATCCTGTTGACCATCCTGAGCTGCAGTCGTTACTGGCAGAAGGTGGACCCAGCAGGGCAGACTTCAGTAAGGGAACGAGAGAATGTCCAACTCTGGAAGGTCTTCGCCGTCAGGCAGAAACTCAGGCTGAAGGGCAAGAGCCTGGGAAACATAGGTTGCACTGGGAAGATGGCCTCTTCTATAGTGAACCAACCGAGTCTGCACCTGGAGACTACAAACGCCTTGTAGTACCCCAAGAGAACAGACCACAGTTCTTGCAGTTAGCCCACGAGATTCCTTTGGCTGGTCACTTGAGTTTCAAGAAGACTAAGGAAAGGCTCTCACTCTACTTCTATTGGCCAAAAATGGGGGTCGAAGTAGAAAAACACTGCAGAAGCTGCCATACCTGCCAAATCTCTGGTAAGGTTGGGTCCAAGAATGTGGCACCATTAGTGCCTCTTCCCATTGTGGGAGTCCCATTTGAGAGAGTAGGGATTGATATCGTTGGTCCCCTTGATCCTCCAACCTCCTCAGGCAACAGGTTTATACTTGTTGTAGTAGACCATGCTACTAGGTATCCTGAGGCAATTCCTATGAGGACTGTTACAGCTCCGGCTGTGGCTAAGGCCCTCCTTGGTATTTTTACTAGGGTCGGATTTCCTAAGGAAGTTATCTCTGACAGGGGGTCAAATTTTATGTCCCACTACATGAAAGCCATGTGGAAAACCTGCGGGGTAACTTACAAGTTCTCAACCAATGGGTTGGTAGAACGGTTCAACCGAACCATGAAGAGCATAATAGGTGCTCTAGAAGAACCCCTTAAGCGTAAGTGGGACCTTCTATTGCCATGCCTTCTTTTTGCTTATAGAGAAGTCCCTCAGGAGGGAGTAGGCTACTCTCCCTTCGAACTACTCTATGGTCATCCCGTCAGAGGTCCATTGGCCCTGATTAAGGAGGGGTTGGAGAGTGCTCCTTCCCCCAAGCCAGTCAGAGTGACTGACTACATGATAGGTCTCCGGAGGAGAATGTCGCACCTGATGACAGAAGCAAGCGATAACTTGAAAGCTGGACAAGCATTGGTCAAGCACTGGCACGATCAAAAGGCTAACATGGTTGAGTTCGCTCAAAACCAGCTTGTTCTTGTTATGATCCCCACAAGGCAGAGGGCCTTGCAAGATAAATGGATGGGACCCTACCGAGTAGTGGGTAAGCTCGGTGAGGTTAACTATCTGGTGGACTTGGGCAACCCCAAGGAGGCTCCGACAGTCTTTCACACCAACCGACTTAAAGCGTATGTCTCACGACCTGATGTAGGAGCATTGCTTCTAGCATCGGCCGAGGAAGAAGAAGAGAGTGAAGCTCTTCCGGATCTCCTCAGAGGCTTACCTTTAGATGAAAACATTGAAGGAGTAAATCTCTCCTCCAATCTGACACCCGAGCAACAAGAAGAGTGCAAGTCTATGTTGAATCAGTTTGCCTCTCTGTTCTCGCTCTCACCAGGCTTGACCCCTTGGGGCCAGCACGAGATACTCACTGGTGACTGTCTGCCTGTCAAAAGCAGAGGATATCGCATGTCAGAAAACGTAAGAACCCACATCAAAGGTGAGGTCAGCAAGATGCTTGATCTCGGGGTAATAGAGCCCTCTACTAGTCCATGGTCTAGCCCAGTTGTGTTAGTACCAAAGGCCGGATCTAAAGAACTTAGATTCTGCGTGGATTATAGAGCTCTTAACGCAGTCACCACGACTGATGCCCACCCTTTGCCAAGAACAGATGAGTTGGTGGATAAACTTGGCGCCGCCAAGTTCCTCAGCACATTTGACTTGACGTCAGGCTATTGGCAAATAGCCCTGGCCAACCATGCCAAGGAGAAAACTGCATTTTCTACCCCCGTTGGTTTATACCAGTTTACGGTAATGCCTTTCGGACTAAAAAATGCACCTGCTACGTTTCAACGGATGGTAAACCAGGTTCTAACCGGGATGGAGGACTTCTGCATGGCATACTTGGATGACATAGCAGTGTTCAGCAATTCCTGGGACGAACATGTAACCCACCTGAGAGATGTTTTGCAGGCTCTTAGACGAGCCAATCTGACCGTAAAGGCGAGTAAATGCCAAATTGGACAGAGTAAGGTAGTCTACCTTGGGCATGAGGTAGGCGGTGGCGAAATAAGGCCTTTGCTCAGTAAGATTGAAGCTGTGCAAAATTGGACAACACCGACTACTCAGACTCAGGTGAGAGCCTTCTTAGGCCTCACCGGGTATTACAGGAATTTCATAGAGAACTATGGGACCATAGCTTCTCCACTGAATGTCATCTCCTCGCCCAAATTCCCTAAAAAGGTTAAATGGAATGAGGAGTGCAATCAGGCTTTTGAAAACCTGAAAAAGGCTCTTTGCCAAACCCCAGTACTCAGAGCTCCTGATTACCGCCAACACTTCATTGTGCAGACAGACGCTTCCAATGTAGGGATAGGTGCCGTACTCAGTCAACTGGATGGGAAAGGTAGGGAGCACCCCGTTTGCTACATCAGCCGCAAGCTGAAGGATCCTAAAACAAGGTGGGCAACAATCGAAAGAGAATGCTTTGCTATCGTGTGGGCTCTGAAGAAGTTTAGACCGTACTTGTATGGTTCTACTTTTATTATTCAGACTGACCACCAACCCTTGAGATGGTTAATGCAAATGAAAGGGGAAAACCCAAAACTACTGAGATGGTCGATCTGCCTGCAAGGGTTCGATTTCACCATTGAGCACAGGTCAGGGTGTTACCACCAAAATGCTGATGGTCTCTCTAGGATGTATATCATCGACTAGAGGTATGAGATTCATCCAGGAGTGGATTAAATCCTCCTGTCCCTTAGTCTGGGGGGGGCGAGTGTTATGGAGAATTCTCTGTTTAGGCTGAATTTCCTAACCTAGTGAGTCCCCCAGCAGCTTTGCTGGATTTCTGGAGTTTGTTTTTCCCATCCTGCCAAGAGTGTGACCCTTTTCCTCTCACTCTTGGACATGTATGTGTGTAATTCCTTTGAGATGTCAATGTGTTCGATGGGCTATGGGGTCTTTTACTCCATAGGGTCTCATAAGTTTTTCTATGTGTGTCACTCTGCACCCTACGTGTCGTGACACGGGGGCGCCCTAGCAGGTCCCCCCACCATAGACTCCATACCCGGGGACTGACTACTGTCTCCCCGGGCATGTAAAGTCACCATTGGCTTTACTAGACCTAAATTTGCTAACAGAACTAGTACCAACCATCTTATTGTGGACGTGCTAGTAGGGGTAATACGATTACTCCTGGATCTGTTACTCAAGGGGGCACTGTCCCGTCCCTCCTCGTCGAGTTATGGCTGGTGGCAGTGGAAACTACTTGTTATGTTCGACCCCGAGCATAACCCTATGGGATTCGTCCCATTGTTGAAGATTGATACTGTTTTTCGTTAATCTCCAACGTACCACCGATCTACTTATCTTAAATAGGTTTATCGAGTGGTATTTTCTGCCAGAACTCGGGTTGTAAAATGGCGTCTGTGTTTTTCTCTGTGACTCCTAAACCAAAGGTTGAGCCCTTTGTTCCACTTTTGGCGGGCCTCTGGACAGAGACCCGCGAAGATGGCGCCATTCTGTCTGGGTTACCTCAGGGGTGTGGGAGGGGGTTTAGACACCCTGGACCGAGTTGCCTTGCCAACTCAGGTCGCACTCTGAAGTGATTGGCCCAGGTGGTGAGCCTTCCCGCTCACCACTTAGCATGTGTTGATTGACAAGCTAGGCTGAATGAATGGGGGACGTCTGCATAAAAGCAGGGCCTTTGGGACTGGATCTTCAGGAAGTCGCCACTGGACCTAAATAATCCAACGAGGGTAACGCTGACTCGACCTGCACGACGACACCTCCGGTGGAGCCCTGCGGAATCGTCTCACAATCTCCCGACGACAGAAGAGATCTCCCTGCCGGAGAGGCTCTTTCCCTGGCTGGTGGGAACAACCAGTCTTCTTCTTCTTTGTGCTTTTTGGTCGCCCAGGACGCAGTGGTCGAATTGCCCGTGCAGAGCACCCGGCAACCGGATAGCCACTACTCCTGCACCGTGATCGAAAGGTGGTGCCTTGTGACGGAGCACTCCGCGGCTGGTTTCTTCCCTGGTGGTGCACCGGACATCTTCTCTTCGACGACGAGAGCATCTCTTCTCTTGGCCAAGACCCGTCGTGCATCCACCACCAGGAACAACTGCCCCCGTCGGAGCTGTCTTCCACAACAAGGTACCGTACCCGCCTGGCTTCCCTTTTCGAGCGGTTCGTGTGAGGTATCTGATTCCTCCCCGTTCCGTTGGGTTGCCTCCAAACTTTATTCACTCTTTGTTCTGAACTGGTTCAACCTGACGCTAACCAATTTGCTAAACAAGACTTGAATGCATCATCCATAGAGACTTTCCAGGACATCGTGCCTTGCCTCTCACCGAGTGGGCCTGGCCGCCGAACTGTATGATCTAGTGTGATTAATGCTTTCTTGCCTTGCATTTTTACCCGCTTCAGTAGGAACCGTGTTGACTTCATTACCTGCCTTTCTCTTCTCTCCCTTCCTCACAAAATATTCGAGTGTCATCTGGGTTGAGGTATACGCCTCTGTCTGAAAATAAGTGGTGCCGTAGAACCTAGAGTTGTCGATAGTGTGTTTCGGGGGATTGAGCTTATTCCATTTTGCAGAGTAATTGTATTTTGAGTTATTTGCCGTGATTCGCTTTAGTATTTTTCGTAGACGTTCTGTTATCAATAAATAACTTACTACCTTTATACTAAAGCCTGGTTGCGTGTTTACTCGTTTTGCTGCGAAGAATTACCCTATATTGTATGCTCCCTATACTGACCAACTTTTCTTGAGAGAAGTCTGACTGCTCAGCCACAGCTACCAATTGAATCTGTGTGGTACAGACTGCTACCAAGTGGGTTCATCGCAACACCTGTAGTCCTAAATCTTTTGCAGTGGTCCCAGAGGGAACTGCACAGGTTTCCGCCTAACAACGCGATTGGCCTATGTACGTGTATATCAGGTGTGCGCGGACACTTACACACGCAAGTACGTCAGCGCACCTGTATCCCGGTGTGCGTGGGAATTTCCACACGCCATTGGACTGGGTACTGGATTTTAGGGGTGCGCAGGTCACACACTCGCCTACAACACGCGCAACACATTAATTTGCGCGCTAAAAAAATAACAAGCTCAGACCCAGGATGAACATACCGTTCCTAGCAGCAGTGGGCGTGGCCTACCAAAGGAGGAGGAGGAGGAGGATAGTCAGGGCCAGAATATTCACACCCAGAACCAGCCTTTTCGGGATGCCTGATGACCAGGTGCATGGGAGGTACAGGTTTCCACCACACATCATACTGGACCTGGTGAGTGAGTGGGAGGATGACCTCACATCACCCACCCTGTGCTCCCAAGCACTCAGCCCCCTGGAGAAGGTCCTCAATGTACTGCACTTCTTAGCCACTGGATCATTTCAGCGGAAAAGTGCCATTGTGGGTGGTGTATCACAGGCCACCCAGTCACGCTGCCTACACCAGGTCTTGAACATCATCACTGCACGCCCATCAGTCCGCAGGCACATATACCTGCCCAGAACCCCTGCAGAAAGGCATGCTGCCGCCCTGGATATCTACGCTGTGGCACGATTCCCCAAAGTGCTAGGTGCCATCGACTGCACCCATGTGGCTCTACGTCCCCCCAGGGCATCTGAGCACATCTATAGGAACCGCAAGCACTGGCATTCCATCAACGTGCAGGTAGTATGTAATGCCAAGGGAATCATCACCTCAGTATATGCCAACTATCCCGGGTCTACCCACGACAGCTTCATTTACCGAATGTCCACCCTAAGCCGGGACCTAGAAGCTGGGCGGCATGGCGATACATGGCTGCTTGGTGAGTATGAATGCCACTGCACATGCATGTATGTCAGATACTGAGCAAGGTCACAACCCCACCAATGATACCAATCACCACCTCCACAGGGGACAGTGCCTACCCTCTCAGCCCCCACATGATGACGCCAATTCGGAACCCCACCACGCCACCCCAGGTAAGATATAACGCAGGCCACATTACAACCCGGGGCATAGTGGAGCGCACATTCGGAGTGCTGAAGTCACGCTTTCGCTCCCTTGACCGTTCTGGCGGGCAGCTGTTGTACGCTCCCCCAGTAGTGTGCAGGATCATAGTGGCAGCATGTGTCCTGCACAACGTTGCAACACGCCGGGGCCTGGCCATGGACATGGTGGTGCCCCCTCATCCCCAACCACATGCACAGCCGCTGCGCATGGGAGGGGAAAGGGCACGGGGGGAGGCAGCCCGTACACAGCTAGTGGCTAATTACTTCACATAGAAATCACACCCCTGTGGAGTGCACACTGCCCTGGCACATTCCATCTGACAATCAATGATGACTCAACCTGACACTGACCCTGAATGTCTGGAGAAAGAACCGTGAAAACCATATCAGCCTGAGATTGTTCACCTGGAAGTGTCACAATGTGTGCATCCCTACCCACACAGACACCACCAATGCAGTTTTGTGAAGTTACACATTCAAGCAGCTAAAATGAATACCCACTTGCAAAATGCAACAAGAGGACAGTGCCATGTCAGCCAACCCAACCCCAGCACCGCCACACCACACACCGTGCCATGTCATGCTATTTGCAGGTAAACAAAGTAATCCCCACAACATGACACTAGTGTCACAATGTACAGTGTCCCTATTAGATACTTGCAACACCTGAAATGCTCACAGTAATGCCGGACCAACAACAAAATTGAGCACGTACTACCATTAACATGACATCACTAATGTTAAATATTAGTAGTCTCACCACCTGGAAATGCCTGCACTCCCACCACTACCAACTGTGCAGTGTTGGCGCCATGTAGAGTTGTAGGTGCACTGCTGCCAACATGGACCACATCTCCAGACTAGAGGTCCTTGTGTAGACATGAGGAAGGGACCTGCAAATTGGGAGGTAGTCACAGAAGATGAGTTACACATCAATGCAACATGCAGTGTACAACACAACAGCAATATGCACTAGGAATGTATACACAGTATTGACTACAGACTGCCCACACAGCTCATGGGAGTCCAACGTCACTGTGTAATTCACTGTCACTTGGGCACACCCTTTGCAAGCCCATGGAAACGGGAAGCAGGAGGGGTGTGTGTGACTCAAACCCAAGCATCTGAACCAAATACATTACAAGCCTGCATGTGCCCAGCCACAATGCAGCGTATGCCCACAGGAACCACGGAAGCCAACAAATCGTCCCAAAAAAATCGGGAATAAAATAAATAAAAATGAAAATAAAAATAAAAATTAAAAAAAATCAAAAATGGCCATTGAAGGGCCCGGGGGGGTTGGGGAGGCCACCCAGGAGGTCCGAGGACAGGATGCACACCAGAACCCACCTGCGTGGATCCTGGGAAAAAAAACACCTCCATGGGCTCATGGCCCACACGGCTACCCTATTGTGGGAGTATCACTGCTGTCGCTATTATCACCCTGTGCAGCTGCATCCGGAGGTGGTTGCACTATGGGAGGCAGCCCACGCAAGGCCCTAGTCTGCTCCTCCATGGCTGCAAGCATGCGGGTGTGGTAGGTCTGGTTCTGGAGGATGAGTGTGCGGAGGTCCCCATGCAACAACTCACGGGATGCCCGGACCTCCTCTCTCGTTGCCTGCATCTCAGCTGAGAGCGTACGGGTGAGACGCTCCAGCTGCTGTTCTGTCCTTTGGTGTGTTGAAGCCTCAAGCTCAACAAGAGTCGTCCTGAGGTGAAGGAGCTCCTGCCTCAGGGCTTCCCTGTGGCCCTGGGACTCAATGGAGATGGCCTCCTGCAGAGTCGCCAGTGCCGCCCGCCTGTCCCTGTTGGACCCCAACATGTCCTCCCTGTGTTACTGGCAGATGGAGTCGGTTGCCTGCTCTAGTCGCTCCATCAGCCTTTCAGGGGGGACAATGGAAGTGGCCACCCTATCCATGGCCTGAGCCATCATCTCGGATGATGCTGCCTGTTGGGTTGCCATACCGTAAATGGATTGCTCCCATGCGGTATTGCCAGGTGGCGTACGGCCACCACGTCGGCGGGCACCACACCTGTCTGGGGCAAGACGAACTGCGCCTTGCTGTGCCGGCACTGCCTGAGGCTGCAGGACTGCATTCCCCCTCTGATCTGCTGGCCCAGGAACAGGATCAGATGTCGCGGAGTGTGACCCTGCATCCGTAACCACCAAAGGCGTAGCTGCCAACACTGACATCCCCATTGAGGGTTCTGACCCTGGTGCAGGTGGGTGAGACAGAACAGAATCCCTCCCTGGAACACTCACCTGCGACGGCACGTAGGTCTCATCCGAATCAACACCTGAGTACAGCTCGGGGGAGGTGCAGCCAGAGACACCCCTTGAGAGCATGACCTGCAGCACTTGTGGGTTCTCACCCACCACCACACCACGTCCCTCACTGGTGGTTGGTCGGCCCTCGGACCCCTCCTGGGTCTGCACCATCTCCACAACCCCAGCAGTATCAGGTGCGTCTTCCCCTGCAAAGACATAAAAACAAAGAAATGGAAACAGGCATTAGCACCATGGAACACAATGAGGGCTGATAAGCAAGAGAACCAGTACTTGTTTGACACATGTCCCACATGACTAAAACCCTCCCATGCATGCACCCTCACTGCGTATGAAGGGCAGGCAAATGGCACACACTGATGACACCAAGATGGAAGATGAACACATTTTCTGCATGCTGCCTGGCAGTGGCATCACACATTGGCCTGTGATTGGCAGGTGAAACACACATGCCATCACACAGATGGCATGTACCATTGCTATTGAGTGAAGATGGAGAGGAGGGCACCACCTATTCATTCAGTCCAGTTCCCGCATGTAATAGCTTTTCTAATTCAAACAGGTCAGATTCTTCACCTGGAGCTGCTAGTCCGAAAGGGTGCAATTGCACAGGGACATGTTTGTACAAATGATATCCAGGTAACAAAGTCACTCCACTTTACCATAGCCATGTCAGACATGTGACTAGAGGACTGCGACATGCCTAGTAATAGTGGTGGAATGCAAACAATCTGACTAAATGAACAGTGAAAAATCAAGCAACAATGTTGTGGCAAGGTGACACTTCAAGGGCAACTGGCGTGCAGTTGGGCTAGATGTCTACTGTTGGCAGAAGGGATACTGCTATGGCCAAATGCAGCTGCGCAGGATGTATTGCATGAAGCACATGGCTGACCCATACGACTCAGGCGCACACACTCTCACCTGTCACACAAACAGAAGCCCTCACACACACCATGCACATGGATGACACACACATGCATGTGCACTCACCAGACAATGCCTCGTAATCAGCCAAATCTCCCACGCCTTGGATCTGTTCCTCCGTGACGTAGGTCCCAGCGACTGACTCATGTGGAGTGAGTTCCATGTCTACTACTGGAGACCCACCTCCAGTCACTAGAGTTGCGGCATGACTTGAGGCCAGCTTACTCTTTGCCCTGCGCTTTAGGTCATTCCAGCGCTTATAGCAATCATTGGCTGTGCGCCTCACGATTCCAAGGGCACTTACGATGTCCGCAACGGTCTGCCAGTGTGCCTGGCGTTGTGCAGGTGTGGTCTTGGATCCTGCAACAATGACCATCTCGTTGTCATGTGCGGACACATACTCGACAAGTGCATTCAGTTCGTCATCCGTGAAGCTGGGCTTCCTGGATGGGCCGGACTGTGTAGCCGTGTCTGGGGCATCAGCCTGTGCCGGACGAGCACTCTTCCTCTTCCGCTTGGAAGGTGGTGGTGATCCTGAGTGTCCTGCGCCGCTCTGGACACTAGGGGCAGGAGCCCTGGTGGACTCTGTATCAGGAGTGTGGGATTGCACACTCAGCATGGGAGTTGGTGCAGGCATTGGCTGTAGTGTGATGGTGTCAGGGGGAATGTCAGCAGCATGGACTAGGACCGACACTGTCCGGGCTGGGTGTGTGAGGGCTGGGGTGGATGGAGCCGCAGCTGCCCCTGCAGCCTCTCCGCCCTGCCTACTTGGTGCAGCAGATGACCTTGCTGCCCCAGATGCACGTGGCATGGTGACATCAACGTGCACCAGCGCACGTGTCATAGGCCTGCTGACCTGGAAGTCAGCCATGGAGTCAGCCAGGTCTGGTGCCACAATGGGCTGGTCCAACAAGGGCTGAGCATGGATGGTGTCAGCCACATCAGCCTCAACGGGAGGGGGGGGGGATTATGGGTGCCCTTGACTGGTCCACCACACATGGGGGGACAGGCTCACCCTGCAAGTAACGACCACGTCCCCTACCGGATCCACCACGGCCACCACTTGTGGCTCTTCCACCTTTGCCACCCTTACGGAATCCTCGCCTCCCAGCCATGGCACTGATGTTAATGTGCGTATGGGAGTGGCTGTAAAATATTGTCCTGGGCAATTGGGGGTGAAAGGGGTTGGGTACCAGATGGTAATTGTACCCTAGTGCTCTTGCAAGGCTGATTGTAACCCCTGGGGAAAGATGACGGGTCACGCTACGCACAGGAGCCCCAAAAAAGGGAGATGACGTGCACGCAACCCCTCCTAGACCACGTGTGCAGAAAGAAAAACCTGCACTACGCTGTGGCACCCAGTAACACAAGAATGAACGTATGCGTGTCACACGCAGCCTAGAATGACCTCTGAAGGGGTAGGCTACACACGGGGCAAGCACAGATGTTAGATACGTGCGTGACTCACCGTCTGCCAGGTAAAAGAGCGTGAAGAAGGAGCGTGTTTGGTTGGCAACACCCCCGCCAAAAGAAGATTTGTACGCTGTCTGAGGAGACAGGACATTAGTAGAAGGGAACACTGTTTGAGGGAACAGGCCCAGGTAAACCAGTAAAAGAGAAAAAAGAGAAAAAGCTGTCAGAGGTAACAGGGAATACGAACTTGAAACGCCGTGAAGTAAATCGCGTGTGAAACGACAAGAAGTACAGAATTCACCCACTCGCTCTCCACGAAAAGCACGTACAAGGAAATGGTGTTCTACGCGTACCTTTTATACAGGCCCACACGTCCAGCGTCACTTACGCGGCGTGTACGCGCTAGGGCCATTTCCACCAATTACACGCTTTGTCACTTCTGCGTGTAGGGCCATTTCCACCAATTACACGCTTTGTCACTTCTGCGTGTAGGGCCATTTCCACCAATCACACGCGATTACACTCGGACGTGCAGTCTTTCCACGTGTGCTCTGTCATCACGTGCTGTGTGGGAAACACCCGTGCGGGTCACGTCACAGACGCGCTTACGCGCTGAGGGCCTTTGGTCCAATAGAATCGCGTATGCGTGCTGACGCGCTTACGCGCTAAGGGCCTTTCCTCGGTTTTCACGCTGACGTGCAGGATTTTCACGTGCCAAATCACTCCGTACCAAGCTGGCCACGCGTAAGCACACGGAATACCACGCTCCTGCCCGGAAGGCCGAACTACTGCCCCCCAGAGCCCCGAGCACGCTCCCACCTGCTATCTGCTGCTGCCTGACTGCCTGCTGCCCCTGCACTGCTGGGGGGTGGGGGTGGTGGGAGACATGAGTGGGGGCCTGGTGGAGGCTGCCCCTGCACTGCTGGGGGGTGGGGGTGGTGGGAGACATGGGTGGGGGCCTGGTGGAGGCTGCCCCTGCACTGCTGGGGGGTGGGGGTGGTGGGACACATGGATGGGGGCCTGGTGGAGGGTGCCCCTGCACTGCTGGGGGGTGGGGGTGGTGGTAGACATGAGTGGGGGCCTGGTGGATGGTGCCCCTGCACTGCTGGGGGGTGGGGGTGGTGGTAGACATGAGTGGGGGCCTGGTGGAGGCTGCCCCTGCACTGCTGGGGGGTGGGGGTGGTGGGAGAAATGAGTGGGGGCCTGGTGGAGGGTGCCCCTGGTGGCTGGGGGGTGGGGGTGGTGGGAGACATGGGTGGGGGCCTGGTGGAGGCTGCCCCTGCACTGCTGGGGGGTGGGGGTATTGGGACACATGGATGGGGGCCTGGTGGAGGGTGCCCCTGGTGGTGGGGGGGTGGGTGTGATAGGGGAGATGAGTGGGGGCCTGGTGGAGGCTGCCCCTGCACTGCTGGGGGGTGGGGGTGGTGGGAGACATGGGTGGGGGCCTGGTGGAGGCTGCCCCTGCACTGCTGGGGGGTGGGGGTGCAGGGGGACATGAGCAGGTGTGCAGGGTAGTCCCCTGTTTTGTGGGCTGCCTGCAGGGGCCGTCGAGGGTGTACAGGGAACACCTGTGAGGACCCACCCAGCCTAATCGCGTGTGTAACTTCCCACGCACCCCTGTAATACACGTACCAAGCCAAATCGCGTGTGATAATTCCCGCGCACCCCTGAAATACACGTACCCTGATGAAATCGCGTGTGGAACTTCCCGCGCACCCCTGAAATACACGTACCCTGCTCGCACTGGGACTATCGTGTGTGGAACTTCCCGCGCACCCCTGAAATACACGTACCCTGCCTCCACTGGGACTATCGCGTGTGGAACTTCCCGCGCACCCCTGAAATACACGTACCCTGATGAAATCGCGTGTGGAACTTCCCGCGCACCCATGTAATACACGTACCATGCTCGCAATGGCAAATTCGCGTGTGGGACTTCCCGCGCACCCCTAAAATACACGCACCCAGTTTATTCGCGTGTGGAACTTCCCGCGCACCCCTGAAATACACGTACCCTGCTGAAATCGCGTGCAAAACTTCCCGCGCACCCCTGAAATACAGGCGCCCAGGCTATTCGCGCGTGGAACTTCCCGCGCACCCCTGAAATACACGCGCCCAGGCTATTCGTGTGTGGAACTTCCCGCGCACCCCTGAAATACACGCGCCCAGGCTATTCGCGTGTGGAACTTCCCGCGCACCCCTGAAATACACGTACCCTGCTGAAATCGCGTGTAAAACTTCCCGCGCACCCCTGAAATACACGCGCCCAGGCTATTCGTGTGTGGAACTTCCCGCGCACCCCTGAAATACACGTACCCTGCTGAAATCGCGTGTAAAACTTCCCGCGCACCCCTGAAATACACGCGCCCAGGCTATTCGCATGTGGAACTTCCCGCGCACCCCTGAAATACACGCGCCCAGGCTATTCGCGTGTGGAACTTCCCGCGCACCCCTGAAATACACGTACCCTGCTGAAATCGCGTGTAAAACTTCCCCCGCACCCCTGAAATACACGCGCCCAGGCTATTCGCGTGTGGAACTTCCCGCGCACCCCTGAAATACACGCGCCCAAGCTATTCGCGTGTGGAACTTCCTGCGCACCCCTGAAATACACGCGCCCAGGCTATTCGCGTGTGGAACTTCCCGCGCACCCCTGAAATACACGCGCCCAGGCTATTCGCGTGTGGAACTTCCTGCGCACCCCTGAAATACACGCGCCCAGGCTATTCGCGTGTGGAACTTCCCGCGCACCCCTGAAATACACGGAGCATGCTGGGAGACATGAGTGGGGGCCTGGTGGAGGGTGCCCCTGGTGACTGGGGGGTGGGGCTGGTGGGAGACATGGGTGGGGGCCTGGTGGAGGGTGCCCCTGGTGGCTGGGGGGGTGGGGGTGGTGGTAGACATGAGTGGGGGCCTGGTGGGGGCTGCCCCTGCACTGCTGGGGGGTGGGGGTGGTGGGAGACATGAGTGGGGGCCTGGTGGAGGGTGCCACTGGATGGTGGGGGGTGGGGGTGGTGGGAGACATGAGTGGGGGCCTGGTGGAGGGTGCCCCTGGTGACTGGGGGGGTGGGGGTGGTGGGAGACATGAGTGGGGGCCTGGTGGAGGGTGCCCCTGGTGGCTGGGGGGTGGGGGTGGTGGGAGACATGAGTGGGGGCCTGGTGGGGGCTGCCCCTGCACTGCTGGGGGGTGGGGGTGGTGGGAGACATGAGTGGGGGCCTGGTGGAGGGTGCCCCTGGATGGTGGGGGGTGGGGGTGGTGGGAGACATGAGTGGGGGCCTGGTGGAGGGTGCCCCTGGTGACTGGGGGGGTGGGGGTGGTGGGAGACATGAGTGGGGGCCTGGTGGAGGGTGCCCCTGGTGACTGGGGGGGTGGGGGTGGTGGGAGACATGAGTGGGGGCCTGGTGGGGGCTGCCCCTGCACTGCTGGGGGGTGGGGGTGGTGGGAGACATGAGTGGGGGCCTGGTGGAGGGTGCCCCTGGTGACTGGGGGGGTGGGGGTGGTGGGAGACATGAGTGGGGGCCTGGTGGGGGCTGCCCCTGCACTGCTGGGGGGTGGGGGTGGTGGGAGACATGAGTGGGGGCCTGGTGGAGGGTGCCCCTGGTGGCTGGGGGGCGGGGGTGGTGGGAGACATGGGTGGGGGCCTGGTGGAGGCTGCCCCTGCACTGCTGGGGGGTGGGGGTGGTGGGAGACATGGATGGGGGCCTGGTGGAGGGTGCCCCTGGTGGCGGGGGGGTGGGGGTGATAGGGGACATGAGTGGGGGCCTGGTGGAGGCTGCCCCTGCACTGCTGGGGGGTGGGGGTGGTGGTAGACATGAGTGGGGGCCTGGTGGAGGCTGCCCCTGGTGGCTGGGGGGTGGGGGTGGTGGGAGACATGGGTGGGGGCCTGGTGGAGGGTGCCCCTGGTGGCTGGGGGGTGGGGGTGGTGGGAGACATGAGTGGGGGCCTGGTGGAGGGTGCCCCTGGTGGCTGGGGGGTGGGGGTGGTGGGAGACATGAGTGGGGGCCTGGTGGAGGGTGCCCCTGCACTGCTGGGGGGTGGGGGTGGTGGTAGACATGAGTGGGGGCCTGGTGGAGGGTGCCCCTGCACTGCTGGGGGGTGGATGTGGTGGGAGACATGGGTGGGGGCCTGGTGGAGGCTGCCCCTGCACTGCTGTGGGGTGGGGGTGCAGGGGGACATGAGCAGGTGTGCAGGGTAGTCCCCTGTTTTGTGGGCTGCCTGCAGGGGCCGTCGTGGGTGTACAGGGAACACCTGTGAGGACCCACCCAGCCTAATCGCGTGTGTAACTTCCCACGCACCCCTGTAATACACGTACCAAGCCAAATCGCGTGTGATAATTCCCGCGCACCCCTGTAATACACGTACCTGGCCAAATCGCATGTGAGAATTCCCGCGCACCCCTGTAATACACGTACCCAGCCGAATCGCGTGTAAAACTTCCCGTGTACCCCTGTAATACACGTACCCAGCCAAATCGCGTGTGATAATTCCCGCGTACCCCTGTGATACACGTGCCCTGGCTAATCGCGTGTAAAACTTCACGCGTACCCCTGTAATACACGTACCCTGGCCAATCGCGTGTAGAACTTCCCACGTACCCCTGTAATACACGTACCCTGGCTAATCGCTTGTATAACTTCACGCGTACCCCTGATATGCACGTTACCCGCTTTGCCTTCCTTGTTTGGCAGCCTTGTAAACTGGTCCAGGGTTAGCGCAGCCCTTTGCGATGATTTAGCGATTTTGATG
Organism: Ambystoma mexicanum; assembly: GCF_040938575.1. Classification (NCBI taxonomy): domain Eukaryota; kingdom Metazoa; phylum Chordata; class Amphibia; order Caudata; family Ambystomatidae; genus Ambystoma; species Ambystoma mexicanum. The sequence goes on along the minus strand of NC_090933.1, from coordinate 477,999,099 downwards.
GCTTTTCCTTGCGCGAGGGCGTTCTTGGGGTCGTTACTGGCCCTGCTGCAGGGTCGCTGCGATACTCTGCGCCACGGCTGGTTTGGGAGCCTAAAATCCATGAATACGCTGTGCGCGGAAATCGGTTTTAGCGCACGTGCCTGGCGCAGACAATCGCACGCGGACACTCTGCGCCAGCCGCTTGCGACACTTTTCTGCGAAATTCTATGAATTACCCTGACAGTTGTTTAAGGTATTTAGTCGTGTTGTGGCTTGTTGACACATTAGTGGTGTCATACCATGTATGTCCAGTTTATCTGTGGAGCAAATTTCAATTATTGGTTGCATTTCTTTTTTCAACATTGTTTCATTGAATTTTGAACAGCTTGGAAGAGTTAGCATCAAGGACATACAATTGACATTTGTGTGTGCTAATTGTTGCATGACATTAGTAGCACATGAGTTTTGGCCATAGAGTGCATGGATGTGCCTGGATTTTAATATTGATTGTGCTTCTGTATCGTCCTAATAATTGTGTATAATCATTCTGTGATTTTTTACTACAGTGACCATTAATGGCACTACATAGCTATATATATTTTTGATAAGTGAATAATAAAACTGTTTATTTTGAAGCTAGATCTGCTTGTGCTTCATGATTTAATGTATTGAAAGCACTAAAAGGTTGTGATAATTTCTGTTTTTTCCTAAGGCATCATTTGTGAAAAAAGTTTGAGCAATCTGTCTAACCCTAATGTTTGTACCTAAAGGTAAATAACCTTAATGAGGGCTGGTTAGCAGTGGGGATCGCCACTCCTTCAGCCTCCTGTTGTGTTTAATGATCTTGAGATAGCACACCAACTCTAATACTTTTTAAAATGTTGGCGAATGTGAGGTCTGCAGACTCACACATGTTTTCTGTTAATTCTCTGTATTCAAAATGTTGCCAAAGGTTGACATGTCCTATGCTGCCAAGAGTTTTACGGCACAGTTTGTGCCCTAAGGTTTGAAAAATAGGTTCAGCTTTCACTGGTGCCAATTGAAGAAGATCTCCGAAAACAATAATGTTTTTTCCTCCAAAGAGCTCTTAATAGTCTGTTTTGATAACCTCTTGTAATCTGAGTTGAATCAAAGCCAACATTAGGTTGGAGACCATGCTCACCTCATTTATTAGCAGCATTTTCATTTGTTTGAAAACTCTGCATAGTTTCATTGCAGCTTCTGTGGAAAGTTTGTAATAGTCTAATTTGTTTTGGTGTTCTACTGGAAGGAGTAGTAATCAATGTAAAGTGACACCGCCTATGTTGTAGGCAACTAAACCTGTGGGGTGTTGTAGGCAAATAAACCTGTTGGGGCAGTTACAAGAGCTGACAGTTTGCTGTTTGTCAATTGTTGGAGGAACATGCTGATGATTTTGATTAAGAATGTTTTGCCTGAACCAGCTTGCACATTCACGTATAGCAGCATACGTTTCTAGTCTTGGCAGATATAGTTTTTATTTTCATGTTGCACTCCATGTTCTTTTTCTTTTGTTATTTTTAGAAAAATGCTACGCTGCACATTGTTCAGTTGTGATTTTAGTACAGCAAAGACTTATACAGCTTGTTCATACTGAAACATGGTGTTTTCTACTTCTGTCATGGCTAATTCTGCCTCATTTGCTATTAGTAGCTCTCCCAGTGGTTCTTGGCTTCCTGTTACAGAAGGTTAACTACTGTCAGGAGTGTCCTTATCTAGTTGGGCCTGGAGTTCTTCTTGGTGTTGCTGTTCATTGTGCAACATTGTTTGGTACTGTGTAAAGTTTATGTCCATCATAGTGCTTTCATTTTCTTTGAAAGTGTCTTCATAAGAGTCATATGTATCCAGTAACTCTTCTTCTTTTCTCCATGGTTTAAAAAGTTGTATCAGGGACATGTAATACAGTTTTTAATGACACTTTCATATGATTAATTAAGCTGCATTTGGTAAGTTTCACTAAGCTTCCTTCACAATTTCCAACTCTGTATCTACCTTTCTTTTCTGGTTTAATATTATTTTTGTATGTGAAATTTTGGGCTACGTGGTAGAGACACATGGTTTCCAAAGTGGTACTCCTGCTTGGGTAGTATGTGTCCAGTATATTGTTTTTCAAAATGTCTTGGCTGTTGGGATCATTGTTGGCTATTGTTTCTATGTCCTCATATGATTTGAGATTTTTTTAAAATATATTTAGCAGGGCCAAGACTTAGCCATACTATATTGTCAGATTTTCCATACAAGGCAGTACTGGTTAAACGGTCTGCAGCTTCATACAAGCCACATTCTCTATGAGAGAGTATTTTTATGCCTAAACTGTACAATTTCTGTGATAGTGTTTTGTCAGATGATATGTCATCCAAGAGGTCCTGAAGTTCTGTTTTCTCTGCTTTGGTTAAGTAGGCTGTGACATATCGTGCAACTGCAGTCTAATTGTCTGCAATGTACTGCACATCTATGTGTGCATTCCATAGGAGGGCAATGATTGCATTGTAATCATTGTATTTTTATTATTCTGTTCTTTTTATGTAATATGTGTTCTTAGATGATTTACCTTTGACACTATAGGGGTAATTCATGGAATTTGCGCGCCAAAAAACTGGGATTTGTGCACCATTCTTCTTGCAAATCCCCATTTGTTAAACAGGGATTTGCGGCGAGAATGGGGCACAAATCCCCGTTTCTTGGCGCACCGATTCCATGAATCAGCCCCTATGTCTGACTGAAGTTGTTTCCTTGGCCTGTTGCTGAAACTGGTCTAGGGAAACCAAAGCGGCATTTGGTGTAGTATGTCCCTTTTTTTTATATTTGCGACAACGATATTTCTCACATGTGTGTCTATCAAATTGTAAAATTTGAGGATGAAGGTCACTATGTGTTGTTTGTGATGGGATTTCACAAATGACATATTTTTGGATGAACTGCAAAACAGTGGCATCACTGTCTTGACCAAATTTAGGAGCATCTTTAATCCATGATAGCATGTGGATGTGTGGTGCTCCTCTGGTTAGGTATTCTTTTCTCCAAAAGAAGTGGTGAACTTCTCTGAGGGGAGGAACAGTCTTATTACAAATGTAGTGTAGCATAGCAATGAAGTGATGATGGACAACATTTACAGGATCTAGAGAGCAGAGTTCTCCTGGTGTTTTTACATCTATGTTTGTTTTGTTTTTGTTTGCGTGTAAATCGTGTAAATCTTCCGATGCATATGCATATTCTGCACAACTTAATGTAACAAACCAAGTGGATGGGCCAAGGTTTCTTATCATACAGCGTACATCTCAGTGACGTTGGAACCAGTATTCTTTTGTACCACACATTTTTGCTAAAAGATTTGTAATACTTGACTGTAAAACCTGTCTTTTTCTTGCACTTTTTCTAATAATTTCGTAACAGACATATTTTGAAAATGGGTACCTGATTTTAATGTGTGTGCAACTCCGTAGCATAGAGTTGCTAATTCACTTTCAAAGAGAAGGTGGAATATGTATTCCACGTTTTGTCTGAATCTGGCTCGTCAGAATACATTTGTAAAGAGCGATATTCTGATTCTGTTATATGTGTGGGTCTATCATCGTACCTTCCTACTTTTCCAGTAGGAAAGAGTAGAGGACAGGCCCTTGCTTCCATACTTTTCCCATATGCTGATTGGAGATCCTTTGGCTTGTCACATTTGGTACGTTTCCACTGCATCATCTATAGTGTCTTTAGAGTGTAAAGGATGAATTGTATAATGGGCTAAAATATTGGACTCTGTAGCAGGATTTAAAAGTTGAAATTGACCAGTTTCTGGTGACTCTGGAATTATTTCAATGGTTTCTCTCAGGTTCTCTTCAATATTAATTTCTTTGTAGTATTCATTGTTGTTTTTTAGATATTGCAGGGCTTGTCTAACTTTCTGAAAATCCATGAGTTGTTGCCAATTTTTTTTTGTGTGTCTTTTGTAGGTACGCCATTTACTAAGATAATTAAAGATTTATTTATTGGCCGTTGCACTCTTTGAGTGTGTACATTTTCTTTGAGATGTAATGGTAAATAAACTACTTTGCCCTGAATGCCTTTCACTAATTCAGACAAAGGTAATTTTGCTGTGTTTGGTTGAAGGCGTATTATTGCTTGAAATGGGTGCACTGTTTGAATTATGATGCTCTCATATAAATTTAGTTGTTGCAGGGGTTTTGGTAGTGGGAATAATTCCGAGTTATTTGTAATAGCACGGGAAGGTGTTTGGTTTTTGTCAAGTTATGCTGTGCAGTAATTGCAAAGTATTAAGGGGTCAGTAATTTCGTATTTGTTTTCTGCTATAAGTTAGAGAGCTAATTGGAACCATTTGGAATCTTCATTGTCTTCTATTTTGTACATTATATCTACAGTTCTTGTGCTACTTTTATAAAAAGTCCTGCGGCAACACACACACACATGGTTTGGTACTTCAGCAGAGGTACTTTTAAACTTTAGTGTTTCTTTTTTGTATGTGTTTAATAGAAGGTTGCTAATTGTACAGTAGTTGCTAGTTTGTTGTAAAGCTATTGCATTTTGTAAGTGGCTTTCACTTCCAAAATATTTTCTCTGGACATGCTTTATTTCTTCGAGTAGTTGTTTGGCTGTACCATGTAGACGATTGTTATTTAAATTGGCCAATGCTAAAGCAGGACTTTTAGCATAGTAGAGTTTATGGAGCATATTTCTTATAGCTGAATGATGTGTTGATATCATTTTGATATGATGGAAGGTGCTTTTGCAAATAGGTCCTGAAATGCAGACTAAAGAATGTCCTTGTAATCCTGTGTATTTGCGCACTTGGCAGGCATCCATATTTTGTAGTAGTTTCATTTTGAATTTGTCTTTGCTTTTTACATACTGATTGAGCAACTGGTGTAAAGATTTTTTGGCAATGTTACACATTGATGTGTACGGCCATTTGTAGACTGGACGTTTTGGTTCAGTAGAATGGAGAGGTGATACTGAGTTTTCTGGGGATATTTTTGTAAGCAGAGTTTCTTGTTCCATAATGGTGTTATTAAGTTTTACATACCCTCATCCACTGCTATGTATGGCAATTGGGTTTGTTTGTTTTTGTTTATATGCTACTTCATTAATATATGGTTCTGTGCTCGTGGTGTGACTCCATTCACCTCCACAGAAGTTTAAGAAGCTATTTATTTCTGATATTCTGTTTCTTTAAAAGTCTTTTTGTAGTTTAGTAGTTCGTTTTGTTAGTGGTTTAATTCTGTTTAAAACTAAAATAAATAACTTCCTTTTGAGAAGATTTGCATTGTCTATGAGATCTTCTAGGATGAATACGGTAGGTTTTAAGGGTTGTGCATGATTTCTCTCCTGTTTTTAAAAGGTTCTGATGGACTCTGGCTGAACATTTTTTGTTTTTATCTACAAAAAGAAAGTCTGGAATTCTACAGGTGTCGCTAAACACTCTTCCCACATAAAAAATGGAAACTCAATATCACAAAATTTTATTAAGAATCTATATATTCCATCATAAAAATGATCATAGTACATAAAACATACATTATGTTAAAACCACACAAGTAGAATACACCGTAAGTGAGTGCTATTGTGATAACTTCCTTCGGATCATACACTGTGTGTGCATATCACACTCTGATTCCTATGCCACACCACTCATGGCCTCTTTCTTATAGGTGCAATACCAACAACCCAACTTGTACAAGTTTCTGTCCTTGATATACAATAATGTAGGACATTCTTCAGAGAAAATTGTCTTGTGCTTTGCTTAAAAATTCTTCTTTAGGGGAGAGCCCTGTTAAACAAAGAATATGGACACCCTATTAGTATCTGATAACCAAGTTTCAATCTTCATTTACATAAAATTAGCCCTTATCCCTAAAAGGTCAGGAAAAACCATATGTCATAATTACATACCTCTCTTCCCATTAATGAATCGTGAGCCTGTTCTGGCTGCAGATTCCCAATTTCTTCAGGAATTCTTGCATTTCCTATTCCTCTCTCCTCTATAGTGTGTACAAAAAGGCACAAAATACATAAGGGAAATTTCCAAAAATCCCATTTTTATTCATGACAAGAAAGTTCACCGGTCAAAAATAGTAGTAAGTCTTACCTATCATAAAGTAGGATAAGGATGTAGTCTGACTAAAACATCTCTCTGTCCCATATTCAATGTTCCACAGGGAACTTCTCTTAAGTGCAGATTAGCATCTACTCCACTATCCTGTATGGGTCGCAGTCTGTAATGACATAAATCCCCAATAGTTGTATTAAATCTCTGTACTGTTTGAAAAATGGAAACCCCCATCCCAAGTTAAACAAAAGGGAAATGGTGGCATTCCAAAACTCACTTTTAGGTGTTTCTATTTGCTGCCCCTCACAAGTTCACCGCTGTATGGTCGCTAGTCAGATCCAATGCCCCGCGAAAAAAATTGCGGGTAAAAAACGTCCTAACGTGACGTTGTGACGTCATCACGCCCCCGCGGCACATCATGACGTCACGACGCCGCGAGCGCCACCAATGGCATGCCTTGGGCCACCCCGGTCATTCTGGACCTAGTAGGCGCCCAAAGAAAAACGCGCAGCCACAACAGTGCCGCAAATGTCTGGAACAGACACATTATCCAAAGTTGCATCTTTTCCTATTCAAGGTAATAGTGCCCCTAAAAACGGCTCAGCTAGTACACCCGTTCCACTTAAATATAAGATCACTGTTCTTTGGTCTGGAAGGTATCTTATCATACCGATAATGCATGGTCCCCCTTCAATGGCAACCGTTACAGAGAATATTTACTAGCAACACATTATCTCGCTATCCAAAACCCATATTGAACTTTACAAAAGTGTTCTGTAATAGCAGTGTCTTGTGTCATTGCATACAAAAACGTATTGTCATTGTTGGCATTTCATTCGACCGTCTAGGGCATAGTCTCCCTTCATGTCTAACAGTTGCAAACAACATACTTGTAAAACGTTACTTCACATAAAGCAGACACCATATTATGCAATTGCAAGGTATTCTATCTTGGCAGTACTTCTAATTATTGCATTATCACAACAGCGGCTCAAACAGATAAGCATCAACAAAAGTTCTAATGTACACATATCTCCATGATGCACTTTATAATTAGATTGTTATACCCGTGGAAAACTCTTATTCATTCTAGCCACACATGGGAGAAAACGCAGTAGTGGCTATCTGATTCCCTCATTAGGCATTATGCCATTCAACTCCTTCATTAAACCTTTGGTGTGGCTCTTGGACAAAGAAATCAATTTCTGCTCTAGATGTAATAATTTCCTGTTAATAATCATCTGAGATTGCCCCTTAATCTGTTTCAAAATGTACCACTCAAAATCATTACATGATGAGTGCCTTTACTACATAAACCTAATCTCCCCGCGGAGCGGGCGCGGAGTCTGGCAGAGTCTGAGGAGTTGCCTGTTGCCAGTAACTCTTCTGTGTCTACTGGGGGAGTGCCTTGCTGCTGGAGTGCCTTTACTAGATAAACCTAATCTCCCCGCAGAGCGGGCGCGGAGTCTGGCAGAGTCTGAGCAGTTGCCTGTTGCCAGTAACTCTTCTTTGTCTACTGGGGGAGTGCCTTGCTGCTGGAGTGCTTTTACCGGAGCGGGCGCGGAGTCTGGCAAAGTCTGAGGAGTCCGAGGAAGTCCGTGGAATCTTGGACTCCTCGTTACTCCCCCTTCCTCCCTTCCTCCCCTCCGCTCACCGTGGCGTGTCTCTGCCACTACCGCCGCTACTGCCTACGGGATGCGTGTCGCAGACAAAGGAAAGATCGCCAGCTCAACGATGAAGACTCGTGCCCAAAGGAGGCAGGGGCCGAACTCACCGTGTCTAGAATCTGAGCGCTCTTGGCGCTTAGCGAAGTCTGCCGAGTCTCCCCGGCGGGCAGCCCCCGGGAGCGCACCTGGCCCGGCCGTGGCTACGACCTCGACCTCGTCCTCGGACAACACAGCCTCGGAAACGGACCTAACCGAGACGGCCGCACAGGACGATCAAGTAAGTGCCGATGCGTCTCTCATTCATGGGCTGCTTGTATCGGAGGGGGTTCCGGAACCCGAAACAGTAGAAACAGTAAAAGAGCCAGCACTAGACCAACAAGTGTTCCGAACCGCCCCCTCCGCTCTATCCGTTTCTTTTGTTTCTCCCCCTCAGTCATTACTGCCCGATCAACGCGCCGAGTGTAGTGTCGTGTCTGCCTCCCTGAAAATCAATGCCAGTAACAACGAACTTCACAGACACATTTTAAACATGGATGCGTCAGAAACGACAGGACTTGGTTCCAGCTTGCTTCCCTCTGAAACATCAATAAGCAAACAAAGTAAACTGCGAACCTGCAACGATCTGATGTCAGCTCAACTCACTCTGACTGCAATGCCCAAGTCCTTAACTTGGATGTAATTGATCTGGACGCTACATGCTTCACAAGAAATGACGAAATAAGCAGTAATCTTCCCCGTCCAAGGTTTTATAGCGCTCTTGAAAAATTGATGCCATCACCAGTGAAGTTAATTAACATGTCTCACGATGAGACCAATCACAGTACATTCATTATGCATAAGGACGTGGGCGAACTTGTGACTGAGCCTAATCATGATCCTCGTTTGGAGGTGTTTAATCATCCCCTCTCTGCGAGAGTAGCCCTCGAAACGCCAACGAACCTGGAAAGCAAACATGACAACAACCGCAGAAACTCCTTGGACGTTGTCAACAAATTACTATCAGACCTCAAACAGATCAACAAAGGCAGACACAACAATTTAACAACAAAAGAAAAACAAAACAGTGTTCTAAAAACAAGTGAGGACAGTCCTGTCCTGCCTGTCACCTCAAACTCGAGCGCCTCAATTAAAAATAACAAATTGCAGTCCTCTCAGCCAAGTGGCATGGCGAAAAGAATAAGAGCCAACACGAGCACTTCCCCCAGCATTCAATGCTCACAGAGGAAGATCCCTAAAATGGGTGTTGCTGCTCCTAAACAGCCTCAATCTCACTCACTGAATGAATCGTGGCACGCCGGGGCAGGGTGTCCTGCTGATCACGACTGCTCTGAGTCCACGTCTGATTCATCGGCCTCCGATTCATCTCTAAAGGAGCGCCCATTTCCAAAGATCAGACGATTCCCTCTGGGCAGAAAGTGTCACACAGGCCTTGACACTGAGGTTAATGGTAACGCGTGTCAAACTGCAAAAACGAAAGACCTACAGTCCACCATTATATCCTCAATGACGCTATCCCTTGCGCCTTTTCTAAAAATGTACGAGCACCTAAACGAGTCTTAAAGACATAACAACAGTAGTCTCCACCATGCACTCCAAGCTTGTGACCTTTGAAAATATGCACACGCAACACATGGATGCAGCCCTGAACACAAATAACAAGTCGGAGCTGGCTATGCGGTCCCTCATGGACAGTAATAAAAACGCCAATCTGGACAGGAAATTACTCGCAGAAGTGGCAAAACAAGCGCTCAACTTGTTCCAACAAAAGTCAGAGCTGAGCCCCCGAAAGAGGGGTTTGATCCAAAGAGGGCCTGACGATCCCCATTGCCTTGACCGACCTTCACTTGGCTCTTCAAAACGCCTGCACAATGTTACACGTGATCTGCCCCTGGTCGTCAATGCTCCCAGTGACTCACTGAACTTAACACTAAGACCCCAAGAATGTTCCAGCTCAACTCTCGATAAAAACATCGATGTCCAGTTGAACAAATCCGAAAAACTCTTAACCAACTATGCACAAGACTCTTTAACACCGGTACCACCAAACCTTATGACCAAATCAGGAGTCTAAAATCCGGCCGAAAATTCAACTACAGTCGGCTTGGACAAGAGAACTTCAACGGACTTCAACGATATTCTCATGGCGAGCCTAACCCCAGGTAACTTGGCCCTCTTAGACCCCCAAATTGCTTCCACCTCTGCTTCAACCCAACACATGGAGCCAATAGACGTCGTGACAGTTCCTGACCACTTTGATGTGAGTGGCGACGTCACAGAAGTCTTCGATATATTCAAGCCCTCAAAGAACGATCTGACAACTGGAGTCATTGCAAAGAATCTGAGAGGCAAGGGGGGAAAAAAATCTAAAAATGTACCCGCAACAAAAATGAAACGAGGCAATGACTCAAGGAAGTTCCTGAGAAACATCAAAACTGTTAACGTTACTGTCAACAGAACAATCCTAAAAGAAAAAAGTGGAGAAACAACAACTCAAATAACTGACGCCACACCTGTGCCAGATCAATCTATCGGACCTAAAAACAACTCGTGTGATATATCCGAAGACCTAATGAACATGTCAGTTTATGAGGACACTGTGATGGGGGGATCGGGTGGGGTGGACCAGGTCAAATCCTTGGCTGTAAGTTCCACCAAAGGAGCCCAGACCGCTGAAAACGCTCTCGATCCCACCCCAACCAACCCTACAAATTTCCTACTGATGACCGCGGAGCCACCACCCTCACAACACGCTGTAACTGTCTCTCCTGTCGCTAGGTCTCCATGTCGTGTCAACACGCTTGCAAGTTCTCTTTTTCAAAAATCCAACAGAACAGTAAGGCTGTGTGAAGTTTTTCTGCCACCTGCATCTGTATCTAATGGCCCGGTCTCTCAGAAGTTCATGACGTTGGACGAAAAACGCTATAAGAGCTTGTCAGCGGCAAGCAACCCAGTTGACGAGTCCAAAGTCATCGGTACTCATACACCATTAGACAGCTGTAAGCAATTGCCACTGACTGGGTCTGCCGCCTCTGACCGTACTAATGAGCTTACTAAAGGCCTCAACCTTAACACCTCTTTGCAACCTAAAACCAGTGGGAGCACCTTTTCCAGATCTACCACAGGGAAATACATATCAAACGGTCCAAAACAGGTCATTCAAGCAAGGAAAGATTCTATGTTCCATCAAGTTCTCTTAGAACGCATTGACTCTGCAGACGACCTAATTCTTAATCGCCATAATGTCCTAGGCTATGCCATCTAGTACCTAGTCTTAGAGCTATTGAATCCGGAGACCTAAAAATTGTGGAATTTTTCAATGACACCAGAAACGACGCAGTCATTCTGCACCTTCAGTCCAAACTCATAGTTGACACACTTCTTGAGGCTGGCCCGGTGCTGATGTCTCTGGGGTTCGATATTTGTTTAGCACCGTCAGGTGATGCAGACAAGCCAATGAAAGATGTGCACAATACGCCAGTGGGCGATCAAAGTAACCAAACATACAAGATGACGACGAGCGAACCTGTGAAACCAAATTCTTTTACATCTCTACAAAGCACTGACACTGCTGATCAAAAATTACCGTCTGAGAAAAGAACGTTCGACTGCATAAAGATAACAATCCAAGGAGGCGACAGTACGTCACCTAATGCGGACTACGCCAAAGACCATCCATCAGAGGTCGCAAACAAAAACGATTGGTCTTGGATCGCTGGCACCCTAAATAACGATCAGTCGTGTTAACGCCAAGCCCCTGCTCCACACAAAAAATACAACCTGGGATCTTGGAACACTAGGGGCTTCAGTCACTTGTTTAACACTGACTGGTCTGCTGACTTGGACCTCATTTGTCTGCAGGAGACGTGGCTATGTGAAAATCCAATCCCGGAGGGCTTTGAAACCGCCCTCAATCCAGCCATCAGGCAGTCTAAAGGAAGACCTATGGCTGGCCTTCTGGTGGCAGTCCGGAAAGACTCAGGCCTTAGGATTATAAACTGTGATAACATTTCTCCTTTCATCCAGGTGGTAACGGTCAGTCTTGCAGGCGTAGCGAACGCCCATGCCTCAAATCTCTGTATCATCAATCTTTATTGGAATCATGGGGCTACTGGAGCTAATCTTTTCATTGATGAAGTCACAACGGCAATTGACGACCTTATGGAAACAGGAAACCTACATGACCTGATTATCTGTGGTGACCTCAACATCGACTGTATTAGCCACTTAAAGCTAATTGACAACAAGAAAAGGGTCAACACATTGCAACAACAACTGACAACCAAGTGGTGTCAAGAAATGGACTTACGTGAGCTAACGATGCTGAACGGACAAACATCAGGAGACATTCCGGCGGCTCCCACTTGGAGAAGAGGTGACCAAAGCTCAACACTTGATTACATCCTGGTATCCGGAAAGATCCACATGAGAGCCATCAGTCTCGTGATCAGAAAAATGACTTATAATGACCATGGTGATTTTTAAATTTTCTGCATATACCAGCAGTACTCAAGATCTTTTTCCACACACAGTCAGAACAGGAACTGGTTGTATTCGTCTAAACCTCGATTCTAGCGAGATAGCAAGCATCTTGACGGTTTTTCAGTCTTCTAGAACACTGGAATACAATCATCTTCTGACTCTTTATCAGGAACAGTCAAATCTCTAAGAAGCACTGAATTCAAACGTAAACATAAACTTGACCTTGAGATTTCCCAACAGAAAAGACTTCTCCGTCAGAAACTGAGACAAGCATGCAAATCACCATCCTTAGATCCAAGCATCTCTTCACGCAAGCTAAAACAGGGCTATAAGAATTGGTTAAAATCTCACAGGGCCACCATGCTACAAAATGACGCAGAGCTCATGTTGGCAAAAATGGCGAGTTCTAACTCAGCCGACTACTGGAAACTTATAAATGACACCTTTGCGCCACAACATGCCCTTCAAGCTAACTTGGTCCTAGAAACTGAGTGGCTAGCGTTCTATTCTGCTCTCTTTCAAAAAGACAAAATCACTACAGAATGGGAACCCCCAAACCCAAGACACTGGGAGCTTGTCTTTGAGTATGAAGACATCCTGCGAGTCATTAAGAATGTCCATGAATCGAGAGCACCGGGCCCTGACGGGCTCACGAACTTCGTGATCAAAAGACATCCAGAACAATGGTCTGAATTTTGCGAGCATTTTTTCAACAGGATTCTCAAGTGTTGTAAGACCCCTAACTCATGGAAATCCGCTGTGATCATACCAATCTTTAAAAAAAGGAGACCGCAGAAACCCCAAGAACTATAGACCAATTGCACTTCTCGATGTATTAGGGAAAGTGTATGCTACCCTTCTTCAACAACAACTTCTGGAGTGGTCCACTAAAAGCAATCTTGTGGATCCGAGACAGACAGGCTTTGTCAAGGGTGTGGGCTGCTGCGTTAACCTCCTTCTGTTAAACCTACTGAAGATGGAAGCCCACCACAAAAATTCTAAGACCTATCTAGCTCTAATCGATCTATCTCAGGCGTTTGACAGTATAAATAGAGATCTATTATGGCGGAAAATGAGCAAATGGAATTGTCCACCTAGCTTGTTGGCTGCAATTCGTGAACTGCACACAAACACCTCCATTAGAGTCAAATTAGATCTTAAGGGCAATCTATCAGCCCCCATTGAAACATCTAGAGGAGTTAAACAAGGCTGCCCGCAAGCAGCGAGCATCTTCAACCTGTTTATATCGGACATTAAAGAGGTCTTTGTTGGGCTACATACGTTTCCACCGAAAATACGTGGCACGCATATTGATTACTTAGCCTATGCGGATGACATCATCCTGTTGGATTCCACACCAATAGGTCTGCAACGCAAACTTACTGCTGTGGAAAAATACCTAACAGAGAACGGCCTGAACATCAACAGGAGGAAATGTGAAATCATTGTCTTTGAAAAACTCCAAGGCACCAAAAAAAATGGCCAGAAATTCAAATGGTATTTGGCCAAAGAACCTATCTGCCTTGTAAAAAACACCACCTACTTAGGGATGCGTATAAGTGCTAGCAGGAACGACGCACCCTGGGTAGAATCGGCAAGGATGAAATGCCGTCAGCTGGCATGTCAGGCTTCCTTAATTAACAAAAAATTTGGGAAATTTTCCCTAAAACCTACGCTTAATTTCTTTCAGCAAAAAGTGGTTCCATCTTTGATTTATGCTGGAGAAAATGTGTTTGGTTGTGGGAGTGAAGTATGGAACTCGTTTGAAAACATCTTTTGGACCAAAGTCTTACACCTCCCTAAGGGGACTCCTACAGCTTGCGTAAGATATGAACTTGGCTACATCTCCATTCACGCAAGGGTTACTTGGAACCTTTTAAGCCTCTTCAGGAAAACTTTATTAACAAACCAGGTGCCTCAAATCGCAATTCTTCACAACCTAGAGTCTGAACAACCTGACACAATCCTGTATCAATGGAATGTGTTATGTCACGAGGTTCTGAAAGAACATAACATCAAAATTCAAATGCTGACTGAAAACCCTGACGCTGCAAAACTGAAGCTTTGGAGACTGGACTGGATCCATACTTGCGATTTAAGATCGGCATCAAGATCAGCGCAAGACTTACCGACTGAGGCACGAGCTTATGGCCATCTTCCGGGTTAACTGTCCTGTTTTCCGGACCAGTGGTCGAGATCTCTTTACCTGAAATTCAGGCTCAACGTTCTGCCAACTAAAGAGCGTCTCTGTTTCCGGTCACAATCAACTGACTTAGATCTAACGTGTCGTTTTTTGTAACACCACAAATGAGACCCTCAAACACCTGACAATGACATGCTCTGGGCTATAACAAGAAAGAAACAGAATCTTTGGCCCAGTCACAAAGAGATTTCAGTTCGCATCCCGGGATGACTAGTGGAAAGCCCTGTTCGATGGGTCGAACAGATCTGTGCTATATGCCCTGGTCTCCTTTCTCCAAGCCGTTAAAGACCGTTTACACACTAACTCGGCTACTCAATAGAGGAGAAAGGCTGACCAGTGACTTAATGATGAATGTGGTGACTAATATGGAACAGGATGCAATAAGACGTACTTGTCTGTCTGATGACTTGTATTCTCTCTACATTTTTAAAGGTTTGAAATAAACCAATAAAAAAAATAAAAAAATAAAAACATTTCTGGTTTAGGACCTAGGGCAATATGGGACAATAGTTTTGTTTTTGTCCTCAGCAAAATATTGCTAGGTGTGCAATCAACCGAGGCATGTTTGCTTTCATGCTTAGAGCTGGTATAGTCTTTTGTAATAATGAGAACATTGATTCTGATATTGTTGTTTATTTTAAAGGAGATGGCATTTCTTTATCTTTTATGGGAAATGCCGTGTTGTTTTGTAACATAAGAGTTGCTTATGTGAAGATTTTTGGAGGAAAATAAGAAAAGAAAACCAAAAAAATACAAAATAAAATGTTTTTCTGAAACATCTGCAAGTAAAAAGGCTCTTTTCAGAGCCAACCTCAAAGGGGAAATGGGGCACACTCTTTAAATTTTCATTCACCACGTTCAGATTTTTCAATATGTCCTTGGACACCACGGTTGTCCGCGGGCAACATGTATTACATACAGCGATTTTGGGGTTCAAAGGCATGCAAATGAGACTGAGCAGAGCAATGGATTGGCTAATAAGGTTTACTAGGTGTGTTGAGTAAGGACAGAGTTTGTCAGTAGGTCTTTTTCTGAGAAAAGAGCAGATAACTATGGCTGTGTGTTTCAGAAAGCAGATTGTTTGTATTTTGGGAGATTCATGGATACATTGGTTGGAGGTGCATGCATATCACTGTGAAGTGGCTGCACATCTTGGATTCTCTCATGTAGAAGTGCACTGGCATGGAGTGCGTGGAATGAAGTTGCTGGATTTGGTACCTCTCTGTGCTACTTTGGTGACACAGCATCATCTAGACATTATTATTATTCATGGTAGAGGGAACAGTTTAGGACATGTGTCTGGAATCGCTTTGCAATTTGCAGTGAAAGAAGGACTTGGGAAAGTCATGGACATGTATCCAAACTCCAGAGTAATTTTTTCCCGTATTTCGAAGAAACAAATGTGCCTCATAGGGCTCAATGGGAATGGGGAAGGAGCTAATAACGGGCCAGCAAAATGCGGGTCTGTTATTAGCTCCCTGGTCCCTTAACGGGTCCCGCTAAGGGTGGCTGGTAAAACCAGCTTGCCCTAGTAGGACCCGCTAAGGGACCTCGGAATGTGGCGGTAGGGGGTTAACGGCACCGGCATCCTTACCAGTGCCATTAACCCCCTACCACCGAACGCGTAATGAGCCCCATTATGTTTTGTAGCACACACATTTTTTGCATAGATGGAGTACATCTTACTTATGCCGGAAATCAGATTTTTCTGCGAAATATACAAAATGCATTGTGACCTTTTTTGGAATTACAGCAATCCATTTTGCAGTAGGTGTTGACCATTTGAAGTTTTTGAAACACAAAAAAACACCACAAAAAGGCTCTTTTCAGAACCAAATCTTCCTCCCATAGAAAAGTGCAATGGTTCTGATAGGGCAGTATCCCCAAAAAATACATTTCCGCAGACTGTCCGCGGACTTCTAAAAAATGCACAGGGCCTTGCACTATTTATTTGTCACTTCTATTTTGTAACTGTGAACGGCGGCTCTGAAAGGAGCCTTTTTTGTTTTTCATTGTTTTATATTTTATTTTAGTTTTTTTAAACACGACACACAAAGAAAGGATGGGAAAGAAGCGTAAGGAAAGGACACTAACCACAGGGATAAGAAAGGGCAGGTGGAGAGAGGAAGATGTAGGGTGAGCCTTATTGAGGTAGGTTGCAGACCTTCTCGTGCTCCTTGACCGCAGTCTCAAAAGCACTCTAAAGGTTCTCCCCCCTGCAGAGTACTGCATCGCAGTACATGCACAATATTGTGACCCTCGAAAGGTAAGGGTCAATAGCATCATGAATTGCCTGTGAGGCAGCCGGAGGGATGCACTGTCCCAGAGGAGTGTTTTTTGTGGTGACAGGACCAGAAACGGAGGATGCTGCAGAGGAACTCAACCTGCTACCTTTATTGCAACCTTACAAAAAACCCCATCGTGGAATCACTTTAGGTGTTGCTTCATTGATGTAGTACCATAACTATACAAACCAGGCTTGCACCATGCGGCACTGAGTGCAGATCACCTTGTTCACACAAGCTTTTGCCTTTCCATCAATGGTGGTAAATAACCGCCACACCCAAGACTCACAATGAGTGCTAGTAGTAGGCACTTCCACTACCTCATCCTCTTCACCCTCTTCATCCCTCTCTTCTGCATCCTCACGCCTGTTCCCCTCCGCAGGCCCTTGGGGATGTGGTGGTGGTGGAGAGAGTGGGGATGCTGATGCCGAGGCAGTAGCAGCAGAATCAATTTGGGATGCCAGCTGGTTGGTTAATAACCAGGAACCAAGAACAGCAATCTGTACAATTGTTCTGTTGTAAATCTTGGAAATCCAAAAGCAGAATGAGGATCAGCTCTGGGGTGTGGACTTTTATAAGGGTGCAGGGGCACACTCCATGAACACCCACGCTGTCCGCGGATACGTCGAACACCAAGAAAGGGCTAGAAAAGTTCCAAAAAGTACGTAGATTGACAGGGACATTGTCTGGCACATGTGCAATGGTGAACTTCTACTGTAAAATACCATGGATTGCTCAAAAAAGCACTTTTTAAATGTTCGGGGGCCCAGATAGTGTCCGCAAATAAGGACACATGTTCAGCGTGGGTGCGGTCACATGATGACGTCACGGACACATTCACAAATGGGACGGCTGTCCGTAGGACACCAAATACGTGGGGACAGTTGTCGAGTGGGTGTTCTACGGACAGTGGTCGGGTCCCCAAACTAATTAAAAGTGTGACACATGTGTGGTGGACAGTTGCAGACAGGCACAATGTTTGTAGGAACCAAGTGTGTGATGCGCAAGTGTTCTACGAACAATGTTGAAATCCCTGAATAAAATTACTGTGCATCAAAACTTTGCGGACAGGCAGATGGAATATGTGTTCTACGGATAGATTCATTCTGGTTGCGGACCTATCGAACAGCGGGGTGCTCTCTGGACACCCCCATTTGGGTGATTGTGGACAGCGGACATCTTGTGTGTTCTGAGGACACCTACATTTTAATTACGAACAGTACAAACAGGTATATTGTCCTTAGGACACCCCCATTTGGGTTAATTACGGACAACCAGACTTCTTGTGTGTTCTAAGGACACCGCCATTTTAATTACGAACAGTACAAACAGGTATATTGTCCTTAGGACACCCACATTTTGGTTAATTACGTCTAGGCGGACATCTTGTGTGTTCTAAGGACATCTCCATTTCAATTACGGACAGTACGGACAGGTATAGTGTCCTTAGTGCACCCCCATTTTGATTAATTGCGGACCTAACGGCCACCCGCGCTGTCTGTGGACACCACAACTGCCTTTAAAAAAATAAAAAATAAGACACAGGCATATACTAAGAACACACTTCCAGGGTAATTCATAGAAATTCGCACAAAAGTGGCGCACACGGCTGGCGCACAGTGTCCCCGTGCGATACACTGCGGCAGCCGCGTGCGAAAAAATCCTTTTCGTCACACAGCGAATTCATGGATTTTAACCTCCGAAACCAGCCGTGGCGCAGAGTGGCACAGCGACCCTGCAGCAGCGCCAGTTATGCCCCCAAGAATACCCTTGCACAAGGAAAAGCCTTCAAAATTCCCAAATCATCGCAAAGGGCTGCGCTAACCCTGGACCAGTTCACAGGGCTGCCAAACAGCAAACGCCAAGCGGGGAACGTGTATTTCAGTGGTTCTCGGGAAGTTTCACACGCAATTGTCCTGGGTACGTGTACATCAGGGGTGCGTGGGAAGTAACACACGCGGTTCCATCAGGGCACGTGTATTACAGGGGTGCGCGGGAAGTATCACACGCAAAAAGAGCAGGGTACGTGCATTTCAGGGGTGCGCGGGAAGTATCACACGTGATTCCATCAGGGTACTTGTATTCCAGGGGTGCGCGGGAAGAATCACACGCAAAAGCAGCAGGGTACGTGTATTCCAGGGGTGCGCGGGAAGTATCACACGCAAAAGCAGCAGGATACGTGTATTTCAGGGGTGCGCAGGAAGTATCACACGTGATTCCATCATGGTACGTGTATTCCAGGGGTGTGCGGGGAGCACCACACGTGATTTGCAAGTGTGGGTCCTCCCAGGTGTACCCTCTACACCCTCCACGGCCCCTGCAGGCGGCCCACACCACAGGGGCCTACCCTGCACATGTCCCGCAGGCAGCCCATCCACCATGCCCATGTCACCCAGCCAACCCACATGTCACCCTTGAACTACTGCCCACCAATGCATGTCCCCCTGCACCCCAGCCCCCAGAATCCAGGGGCACCCTCCACCAGGCCCCCACTCATGTCCAACTCATGTCTCCCAGCACCCCCACCCCCCAGCAGTGCAGGGCACCCTCCACCAGGCCCCCACACATGTCTCTCATCACCCCCACCCCCCAGCATCCAGGGGCACCCTCCACCAGGCCCCCACTCATGTCTCCCATTACCCCCACCCCCCAGCATCCAGGGTCACCCTCCACCAGGCCCCCACACATGTCTCCCAGCATCCCCACCCCCCAGCAGTGCAGGGCACCCTCCACCAGGCCCCCACTCATGTCCAACTCATGTCTCCCACCACCCCCACCCCCCAGCAGTGCAGGGCATCCTCCACCAGGCCCCCACTCATGTCCAACTCATGTCTCCCACCACCCCCACCCCCCAGCAGTGTAGGGCACCCTCCACCAGTCCCCCACTCATGTCTCCCATCACCCCCACCCCCCAGCATCCAGGGGCACCCTCCACCAGGCCCCCACTCATGTCTCCCATCACCCCCACCACCCAGCAACCAGGGGCACCCTCCACCAGGCCCCCACACATGTCTCCCAGCACCCCCACCCCCCAGCAGTGCAGGGCACCCTCCACCAGGCCCCCACTCATGTCCAACGCATGTCTCCCAGCACCACCACCCCCCAGCAGTGCAGGGCACCCTCCACCAGGCCCCCACTCATGTCTCCCAGCACCCCCACCCCCCAGCAGTGCAGGGCACCCTCCACCAGGCACCCACTCATGTCCAACTCATGTCTCCCACCACCCCCAACTCCCAGCAGTGCAGGGCACCCGCCACCAGGCCCCCACTCATGTCTCCCATCACCCCCACCCCCCAGCATCCAGGGGCACCCTCCACCAGGCCCCCACACATGTCTCCCATCACCCCCACCCCCCAGCATCCAGGGGCACCCTCCACCAGGCCCCCAATAATGTCTCCCAGCACTCCCACCCCCCAGCAGTGCAGTGCACCCTCCACCAGGCCCCCACTCATGTCCAACTCATGTCTCCCACCACCCCCACCCCCCAGCAGTGCAGGGCACCCTCCACCAGGCCCCCACACATGTCTCCCAGCACCCCCACGCCCCAGCATCCAGGGGCACCCTCCACCAGGCCCCCACACATGTCTCCCAGCACCCCCACCCCCCAGCAGTGCAGGGCACCCTCCACCAGGCCCCCACACATGTCTCCGAGCACCCCCACCCCCCAGCAGTGCAGGGCACCCTCCACCAGGCCCCCACTCATGTCCAACTCATGTCTCCCACCACCCCCACCACCCAGCAGTGCAGGGCACCCTCCACCAGGCCCCCACTCATGTACAATCATGTCTCCCACCACCCCCACCCCTCAGCAGTGCAGGGCACCCTCTACCAGGCCCCCATTCATGTCTCCCATCACCCCCACCCCCCAGCATCCAGGGGCACTGTTAGGGAGAATTCTCTGTTTAGGCTGAATTTCCTAACCTAGTGAGTCCCCCAGCAGCTTTGCTGGATTTCTGGAGTTTGTTTTTTTCCATCCTGCCAAGAGTGAGACTCTTTTCCTCCCACTCTTAGACATGAATGTGTGTACTTCCTTTGAATATCAATGTGTTCTATGGGCTATGGGGTCTTTTACTCCATAGGGTCTCATATGTTTTTCTATGTGTGTTACACCGCACCCTATGTGCCGTAACACTGGGGCGTCCTAGCGGACCTCCACCATAGACTCCATACCCGGGGACTGACTACTGTCTCCCCGGGTATGTAAAGTCACCTTTGGCTTTACTAGACCTACATTTACTAACAGAACTAGTACAAACCATCTTATTGTGGGCATGCTAGTAGGGGTAATTCGATTACTCCTAGATCTGTTACTCGAGGGGGCACTGTCCCGTCCCCCCTCGTCGAGTTTTGGCTGGTGGCAGTGGAAACTACTTGTTATGCTCGACCCCGAACATAACCCTATGGGATTCGTCCCATTGTTGGAGATTGATACTTTTCCTCGTTAATCTCTAACGTACCACCGGTCTACTTATCTTAAATAAGTTTATTGGATGGTATTTTCTGCCAGAACTCGGTTTTTAAAATGTCGTCTGTGTTCGTCTTTTTGACTCCTAAACCAAAGGTTGAGCCCTTTGTTCCACTTTTGGCGGGCCTCTGGACAGAGACCCTCCAAAGTGGTGCCATTCTGTCTGGGTTACCACAGGGGTGTGGGAGAGGGTTTTAGGCACCCTGGACCGAGTTGCCTTGCCAACTCCGGTCGCACTCTGGTGTGATTGGCCCAAGTGGTGAGCCTCCCCGCTCACCACTTAGCGTGTGTTGATTGACAGCTAGGCTGAATGAATGGGGGTTTTCTGCATAAAAGCAGGGCTTTTGGGACTGGATCTTCAGAAGTCGCCACAGGACCTAAGAATCCGACGAGGGTAACGCTGAGCCGACCTGCACGACGACACTCCCGGTGGAGCCCTGCGGAACCTACTCACCACTTCCCGACGACAGAGGAGATCTCCCTGCCGGAGAGTCTCTTCCCCTGACTGGTGGGAACAACCAGTCCCCCTTTTCCTTTTTCTTTGCCTCAGGACAGAGTGGTCGAATTGCCCGTGCAGAGCACCTCGGCAACCGGATAGCCACTACCCCTGTACCGCGACCAAAAGGTGGTGCCTTCTGACGGAGCACTCCGCGGCTGGTCTCTTCCCTGGTGGTGCACCGGACTTCACTTTTCTTTGACGACGAGATCATCTCTACTCTTGGCAAAGACCCGACATGCATCCACCACCAGGAACAACTGTCCCCGCCGGAGCTGTCTCTCCACAAACAAGGTACCGTGTCCGCCTGGCTTCCCTTTCTGCCGGATCGAGAGAGGTGTCTTAGTCCTCGCCTTTCCATTGGGTCGCCTCCAAGCTTTCTTTAACGTGTGGTTCTGGACTGGTTCCAAACTTTCCAATAACAATTTGCTATACCTTGCCTCTCTCCGAGTGGGCCTGGCCTCTGAAATTTATGATCTATTGTGGTTCTTGTCTTCTTGCCTTGCATTTCTTTTCCCGTAAAGTATTGAAGTGTGTTGACTTCGTAACCTGCCTATTTTTCTCTACCATCCTAACTGATATTAGAGTGCCATCTAGGTTGAGGTATACACCTCTGTCTGAAAATAAGTGATACCGGTAGAACCTAGACTTGTCGAAATATTGTTAGGAGGATTGATCGTTTCTTCTTCGTAGAGTAATTGTGATTGAAGTGTTTGCCGTGATAGTGGCATTGTGTTTTCCATAGATGTTCCGTTATAAATAAATACCTTAATATCTTTACACTGAGCCTCGTTGCATGTTTGCCTGTCTTACTGTGAAGAATTGCCCTATATTGTATACTCCACATACTGCTTAACTCTTCTTGAGGGAAGTCTGACTGCTCAGCCACAGCTACCAAGTGAATCTCTGTGGTACAGACTGCTACCAAGTGGGTTTACTGCCAAACACCTGGAGTCCTAAATCTTTTGCAGTGGTCCCAGATGGAACTGCACAGGTTTCCGCCTAACAGGCACCCTCCACCAGGTCCCCACTCATGTCTCCCAGCACCCCCACCCCCCAGCAGTGCAGGGCACCCTCCACCAGGCCCCCACACATGTCTCCCAGCACCCCCACCCCCCAGCAGTGCAGGGCACCCTCCACCAGGCCCCCACTCATGTCCAACTCATGTCTCCCACCACCCCCATCCCCCAGCAGTGCAGGGCACCCTCCACCAGGCCCCCACTCATGTCTCCCATCACCCCCACCCCCCAGCATCCAGGGGCACCCTCCACGAGGCCCTCACTCATGTCTCCCAGCACCCCCACCCCCCAGCAGTGCAGGGCACCCTCCACCAGGCTCCCACTCATGTCCAACTCATGTCCCCCTGCACCCCCACACCCCAGCATCCAGGGGCAACCTCCACCAGGCCCCCACTCATGTCCAACTCTTGTCTCCCAGCACCCCCACCACCCAGCAGTGCAGGGCACCCTCCACCCGGCCCCCACACATGTCCCCCAACACCCCAAAACCCCAGCATACCGGGACACCCTCCGCCAGGCCCCCACACATGTCTCCCATCACCCCCACCCCGCAGCAGTGCAGGGCACCCTCCACCAGGCCCCCACTCATGTCTCCCATCACCCCCACCCCCCAGCAGTCTAGGGCACCCTCCACCAGGCCCCCACTCATGTCTCCCTTCACCCCCATCCCCCAGTGGTCAGGGGCACCCTCCACCAGGCCCCCACTCATGTCTCCCAGCACCCCCACCCCCCAGCAATCAGGGGCAACCTCCACCAGGCCCGCACTCATGTCCAACTCATGTCTCCCAGCACCCCCACCCCCCAGCAGTGCAGGGCACCCTCCACCAGGCTCCCACTCATGTCTCCCAGCACCCCCACCCCCCAGCAGTGCAGGGCACCCTCCACCAGGCCCCCACTCATGTCTAACTCATGTCTCCCACCACCCCCACCCCCCAGCAGTGCAGGGCACCCGCAACCAGGCCCCCACTCATGTCTCCCTGTACCCCCACCCCCCAGCATCCAGGGGCACCCTCCACCCGGCCCCCACTCATGTCTCCCATCACCCCCACTCCCCAGCATCCAGGGGCAGCCTCCACCAGGCCCCCACTCATGTCCAACTCATGTCTCCCACCACCCCCACTCCCCAGCAGTGCAGGGCACCCTCCACCAGGCCCCCACACATGTCTCCCAGCACCCCCACCCCCCAGCATCCAGGGGCACCCTCCACCAGGCCCCCACTCATGTCTCCCAGCACCCCCACCCCCCAGCAGTGCAGGGCACCCTCCACCAGGCCCCCACTCATGTCCAACTCATGTCCCCCTGCACCCCCACCCCCCAGCATCCAGGGGCACCCTCCACCAGGCCCCCACTCATGTCCAACTCATGTCTCCCAGCATCCCCACCCCCCAGCATCCTGGGGCACCCTCCACCAGGCCCCCACTCATGTCTCCCATCACCCCCACCCCCCAGCAGTCAGGGGCACCCTCCACCAGGCCCCCACTCATGTCTCCCATCACCCCCACCCCCCCAGCAGTCAGGGGCACCCTCCACCAGGCCCCCACTCATGTCCAACTTATGTCTCCCAGCACCCCCATCCCCCAGCAGTGCAGGGCACCCTCCACCAGGCCCCCACTCATGTCTCCCAGCACCCTCACCCCCCAGCAGTGCAGGGCACCCTCCACCAGGCCCCCACTCATGCCCAACTCATGTCTCCCACCACCCCCACCCCCCAGCAGTGCAGGGCACCCGCCACCAGGCCCCCACTCATGTCTCCCATCACCCCCACCCCCCAGCATCCAGGGGCACCCTCCACCAGGCCCCCACACATGTCTCCCATCACCCCCACCCCCCAGCATCCAGGGGCACCCTCCGCCAGGCCCCCACTCATGTCCCCCAGCCAACATGTCATCACAATCTAGATCCCTGGCCCTTATGGTCAGCATCCAAATGCCAAACACCCACCTGAGTATTGCATCCACCCACTTAGAAATGGCAATAACATGATAGAACCCCAATTGCAAGTTTGGATATGAACACATGTTCCTCACATATACCCAATGAGTGTCAGTAAATGTCAAAACCCATATCATGATATGCATGAAACCAATGAGATGATACTACACATTGAAGTTTGAAGAAAAAATATGTATTAAAAGCAACATAAATTGAATCAAAAATAAACAAACAATAATGGAAATTTAAAAAAAATAAACCAACATGTCTGTGAAATAATGCAAAACCACAAATCATAATCCAAAGGAAAGGTGTCCAAAGTCACAGTATACAAAAGTAAATCCAATGGAAAATTAAAATCGAAAACCATTGCTCCATGGGTAAATCATTAAAAAAAAAATGAAAATCCAACAGTCAACTATATACAGATAAACAATCCAGGGTCCATGATCCCAACAAAAGAAATTAAACCTATCTAATAACACTACCTAAAAAAAAAAAACTATGTACAAAAATGTGGCCCATTGTACAAAAGGTCCAAAAAAAATGCAAAACCAAAGGAAACCTAACAATAACTAAAGAACTATTTACAAGGGCAGCGGGCTAGTCCGACGGCTCACTTCGGGATGTTCCGGGCCAGGGCATCATCGAACTCCTGCTCAATGTCCCAGAGGTTGGTCCTCCTCCATGGCCCGAGGGTCCGCAGGGCCGTCGACATGTTCACCCCCAACTCCCTGCGGATTGCCTCGAGGCACTCAGCCCACCTCAGGACCCTCCGCATGGAGTTCTCCGCCCTGACCATCGTGAGCCGTGCCTCTTCCGCCCACTGCCACTCCGCTTCTATGGCGTGGCCCAACCACTGCCACACGGAAGACACTTCCCGTCCTGGGTCCTCCTGCCCTCCGGCCGATGCCTGCCCCTCCGACGTCGAAGGCCCTGAGCCATCATGGATCCCACCACGTTGCTACGGCTGCTGTGCCTCTGCCCGTGCACTGCCTCCTGCTGCCTGCACATCCTCTGCTGGCTGGGGTGCAGTCGTTGATGTGGCCACCCCTGCTGGACGTCCGACTCCCGACTGTGGCAGGGATGCCTCCTCCACCAGCCTAGCCGCACCGTCAGAGGCAGCTCCACAGGGCACCCAGGTGACTAATGGGTGGGAAGATGGCACGGAGGACGACTGGCGCATAGGGGGTTCAGTTGAGGAGGGGGTCGGAGCAAGCCCCATCAAACAGAGGAATCCGGCCTGGGAGACCTGTCCCAGTAGTCCGACGCGGTCAACGAGCCATTCGAGATGACGTGCAGTCTCCTCATGAAAAGACTGCAGGTCACCTCGCATGGCCCGTTGACGCAACGCCACACCAGTCAGGACAGGCTCAACCCGGACCCGGATAGCCACGTCCGCAGGCAGAAGAAGACCAGTTGTCGTGAGCTCATCCCCTGCCTGAAAACGGGTCTGGACGTAGGCATCTCTGCTGGTGCAAGATGATGCAGTGACAGGAACAGGGACAGGATTGCACACAGGCACCTCTGCGGCGACCTTTGCTGCCTCCTGTCCCTGGTCCTGCACTGCACCACTAGCACCAGTGGAATCCCCACCTCCAGACCCCGTCTCTGTTGCTTGCACGGCCTCCTCCTCCACCAAACCCCCCACCAACCTGGATGACTCCGTGCCATCTTCCCCTGTTGGGCCCTGTGGGGTCCCAACTGCCCCTTCTGCTGCCGAGGAGTCCAACTCCGACCTCCGCCTCTTGGACCTCCCCCCGGCAGCTGCGGCCTGGGATGCAGCACCGGACTCCTCACTGCCCGACGAGATCATAACCTGGGAGGGGAGCCCGGCCTTGCGTCTCCGGCTGGCGGTGCGATCTCCGCCGCTGTGCTCCACAGCACCTTCTCTGCCCTCTTCATCAGTTGACGCTGCAGACAGGGAGAAATAAAACACAGGCATCAGGGCACTGTACAATGGACACATACACACATGACAGTTTCACATGAGTGGCATTGGCAAACCTCAGACATGGCATCACAATCGGCAACACACATGTCATTTCAACTTGCACACATGAGCCATACCACAGCCATATCGCAACTGCCAACACCATCCATACACATACAACAGCATGAGCAGGCAAAGGTGAGCCAGACATCACATGCAACACAGGGAGTGCACTACACATGCACGCACACCACCACACTTGCATGCATGTGTACACCTCAGCCAACTGTCGCAGATGGGCATCCATGTCACATCTGCCAATCAGGCTTACACATCCCGCTGTCACATGCATCCATGTTGCATCCCTGTTGCACCCTTGTCAAATACACACACATGCACATGTACACAGTGCTGATACATGCAGCTGAAAACAACATACATGCGTGACATCACGAACATGCCTACTTACATACACATTCATTCAAACATGTGTGCCCACACAACTGCATTTGGCATGCAAGCCTACACACACAAGCACCATCCATGTCTCACACATGACAGCCCTCGCATGTGTTAGCCTCACGTCCCTGTACACCCCCACCCATACTCGGCCCCATACAAACAGATGTGTAACCTGCACACTACTGGCACATCACCACACGCACAGCTTACAATCATGATGCATGTACACTTACCGCTCGACCCCAGACGGGTCTGCTTCTCAAGGACCTGGACGTGGAGCGCTGGGGATATGCATTCCAGGACCCTCATCTGACCTTCCGACAAGTGGCCCCAGCGCCCCTTAGCATCCGCTGCCTTCAAGAGGCGCCGGGCCTTGTTGAGGGTCCTGGACCTGAAGTCCTCCCAGCGCTTCTTGACATGTTGGAAGTCGCAGACTGCCACCCCCTCCGCGTTGATGGCAGCCATGATGTCCGTCCAGATCCGAGTCCGTCCTTCCTTGTCGGCGCGCACACTTCCGAAGAGGTCATCATGCTGCCCCAGGACTTGCTCCACCAGGACACCAACTTAGGTGGCAGTGAAGCTGGTGCCCCTCTGCCTCTCTGGCCGGGGGTTGTCAGTGGTGCCAGATGTTGCAGTGCCCGACATGACAACCCCAGGTGCAGGAGTGGGTGGGCAACTGAGTCCTGGGGCTAGGCTGTGGAGCGATGGAATCCCAGTCGGGAGTCTTCGGTTCCAGCAGGGGTGGTCACAGCAACAGCACCCCTGGCTGATATGCAGGCAGCAAATGGCAGGGCACGTGGGCAGCAGGCAGTCAGGCAGCAGCAGATCGCAGGTGGGAGCGTGCTCGGGGCTCTGGGGGGCAGTAAATCGGCTTCCTGGGCAGGAGCATGGTCTTCCGTGTGCTTACGCGTGGCCAGCTTGATACGGAGTGATTTGGCACGTGAAAATCCTGCACGTCTGCGTGTAATTCGAGGAAATGCCCTTAGCGCGTAAGCGCGTCTACACGCATACGTGATTTCATTGGCCCAAAGGCCCCCATGCGCATCTATGACATCACGCGCATGGCCGTAGAGAATGGCGCGTGTAAAAAAAAAGATACACGTCCGAGTGTCAAAGCGTGTAATTGGTGCAAATGGCCTCATCGCGTATGCGCGTCTGTGACGTGTCTATAAAAGGTACGTGTAGAACGCCATTTCCTTGTACGTGCTTTTCGTGGAGAGCGAATGGGTGAAATCTGTACTTCTTGTCAGTTCACACGCGATTTACTTCACAGCATTTCAAGTTCGTACTCCCTGTTACCTCTGACAGCTTTTTCTCTTTTCCTCTTTTTCCTGGGCCTGTTTCCTCAAACAGTGTTCCCTTCTACTGTTGTCCTGTCTCCTCAGACAGCGTACAATACTTCTTTTGGCGGGGGTGTTGCCAACGCGCACACGCGCATATTTTTCACGCTTTTGTTCCTATTAGACGGTCAGTTGCGCATGTATTTAAACATCTGTGCTTGCCCTGTGTGTCACAAACCCCTTCAGAGGTCATTCTTAGCTGTGTGTGACACGCATACGTTCATTCTTGTGTTTCTGGGTGCCACAGCGTAGTGCAGGTTTATTTTTCCACACACGTGGTCTAGGAGGGGTTGCGTGCACCTTACTTCCCTTTTTTGGGGTGCCTGTGCATTGCGTGACCCGTCATCTTTCCCCAGGGGTGACATACAGCCTTGATAGAGCACTAGGGTACGATTACCATCTGGTACCCAACCCCTTTGACCCCCAATTGGCCAGGACAATAGTTCACAGCGACTCCCATACGCACAATAACATCAGTGCCATGGCTGGGAGGCGAACAAGCCGTAAGGGTGGCAAAGGTGGCCGAGCCCCAAGTGGTGGCCGTGGTGGATCCGGTAGGGGACATGGGCGTGACTTACAGGGTGCCCCTAGCCCCCCATGTGTGGAGGAGCAGTCAGGGACACCCATGCCCCCCCCTGGTTGAGGGTAACGTGGCTGACACCATCCATGCTCAGCCCTTGTTGGACCAGCCCACTGTGGAACCAGACCTGGCACAGGGTGACTCCATGGCTGACTTCCAGGTCAGCAGGTCTAGGCCACGTGCGCTGGTGCACGCTGGTGTCATCAGGCCACGTGGATCAGGGGCAGCTAGGTCATCTGCTGCCCCACGTAGGTAGGCTGGGGAGGCTGCAGGGGCAGCTGCGGCTCCATCCACCCCACCTCTCACACACCCAGCCAGGACAGTGTCGGTCCAAGTCCATCCTGCTGATATTCCCCCTGACACCATCACACTTGAGCTAATTCCTGCACCAACTCCCATGCTGAGTGTGCAATCCCACACTCCTAGTACAGAGTCCACCGGTGCTCCTGCCCCTAGTGTCCAGAGCGGCGTAGGACACTCAGGATCCCCACCACCTTCCAAGCGGAAGAGGAAGAGTGCTCGTCCAGTAGAGGCTGATGCGCCAGACACGGCTACACAGTCCA
Organism: Ambystoma mexicanum; assembly: GCF_040938575.1. Lineage (NCBI taxonomy): Eukaryota > Metazoa > Chordata > Amphibia > Caudata > Ambystomatidae > Ambystoma > Ambystoma mexicanum. The sequence continues at coordinate 477,969,623 of NC_090933.1, read as the reverse complement.
GCCCGTCAAGGAAGCCCAGCTTCAATGAGGCCGAACTGAACGCACTTGTAGAGTATGTGTCCGCACATGACTGCGAAATGGTGATTGTTGCAGGATCCAAGACCACACCGGAACAACGTCTGGCACACTGGCAGACCATCGCGGACATCATAAGTGCCCTTGGAATCGTGAGGCGCACAGCTAATGAATGCTACAAGCGATGGAATGACCTGAAGCGCAGGGAAAAGAATAAGCTGGCCTCAAGTCATGCCGCTACTCTAGTGACTGGAGGTGGGTCTCCAGCAGAGGACATAGAACTCACTCCACATGAGCATGTTGCTGGGACCTACGTCATGGAGGAACAGATCCAAGGCGTGGGAGAACTGGCAGATTACGAGGCATTGTCCGGTGAGTGCACATGCATGTGTGTGTCATCCATGTGCATGGTGTGTGTGTGAGGGCTTCTGTTTGGGTGCCAGGTGAGGGTGTGTGTGCCTGAGCGGTTTGGGTCACCCATGTGCCTCATCCAATACATTCTGCACACCAGCATTTGAGTATAGCAGTATCCCTTCTGCCAACATTAGACATCTAGCCCAACAGCACGCCAGTTGCCCTTGAAGTGTCATCTTGCCACAACATTGTTGCTTATTTTCCTCTGTTTATTCAGGCAGATTGTTTGAATACCACCACTTTTACTAGGCATTTCTCAGTCCTATTGTCACATGTCTGACATGGCTATGGTACAGTGGACTGGCTTTGTTTCCTGGATATGATTTGTTTAGACATGTCCCTGTACTATAGGACCATTTTGGACTGGCAGCTCCAGGTTAAACATTTGAACCATTTCAATGAAAAAATCAATTTCATGAGCAAACTAGACTGATTGAACAATTGGTGCCCTCCTCTCCCTCTTCACTTTATGGCTAGGGTACATGCCATCTGTGTGATGGCATGTGTATTTGACCTGCCAATCACAGGCCAATGTGTGATGCCACTGCTAGGCAGCATGCAGCAAATGTGTTCATCTTCCATCTTGGTGTCATCAATGTGTGCCATCTGCCTCCCCTTCACACGCAGTGACGGTGCATGCATGGGAGGGTTTTAGTCATGTGGGACATGTGTCAATCAAGTACTGTTTCTGTAGCTTCTCAGCCCTAATTGTGTGCCATAGTGCTAATGCCTGTTTCCATTTGTTTTCTTTTATGCAGGGGATGACACACTTGATACTGCTGGGGTTGTGGAGATGGTGCAGACCCAGGAGGGGTCTCAGGCCCGACCGACCACCAGTGAGGGATGTGGTGTGGTGGTGGGTGAGAACCCACAACTGCTGCAGGTCGTGCTCTCAAGGGGTGTCTCTGGCTGCACCTCCCCCGAGCTGTATTCAGGTGTCGATTCGGATGATGAGACCTATGTGCCGTCGCAGGTGAGTGTTCCTGGGAGGGATTCTGTTCTGTCCGACCCACCTGCACCAGGGTTAGAACCCTCAATGGGGATGTCAGTGTTGGCAGGTACGCCTTTGGTGGTTACGGATGCAGGGTCACACTCCGTGACATCTGATCCTGTTCCTGGGCCAGCAGATCAGAGGGGGAATGCAGTCCTGCAGCCTCAAGCAGTGCCGGCACAGCAAGGCGCAGTTCGCCTTGCCCCAGACAGGTGTGGTGCCCACCGATGTGGTGGCCGTACGCCACCTGGCAATACCGCATGGGAGCAATCCATATATGGTATGGCAACCCAACAGGCAGCCTCATCAGAGATGATGGCTCAGGCCATGGATAGGGTGGCCACTTCCATTGTCCCCCCCCGAAAGGCTGATGGAGCGACTACAGCAGGCAACAGACTCCATCTGCCAGTCACACAGGGAGGACATGTTGGCATCCGACAGGGACAGGCGGGCGGCACTGGCGACTCTGCAGGAAGCCATTTCCCTAGAGTCCCAGGGCCACAGGGAAGCCCTAAGGGTGGAACTCCTTCACCTCAGGACGACTCTTGTTGAGCTTGAGGCTTCAACAAACAGAAGGACAGAACAGCAGCTGGAGCGTATCACACGTACGCTCTCAGCTGAGATGCAGGCAACTAGGGCGGAGGTCCGGGCATCCCTTGAGTTGTTGCATGGGGACCTACGCACAATTATCCTCCAGAACGAGACCTTCCACACCCGCATGCTTGCTGCCATGGAGGACCAGACTAGGGCTTTGCGTGGGCTGCCTCCCATAGTGCCACCACCTCCTGATGCAGCTGCAGAGGGTGAGGAGAATGACAGCAGTGATTCTCTCACAATAGGGTAGCCGTGCAGGCCATGAGCCCATGGAAGTGTTTTTTTTTCCGCAAGATCCACACAGGTGGGTTTTGGTGTGCACCCTGTCCTCGTACCTCCTGGGTGGCCTCCCCCACCCCCCCGGGCCCATTAATGGCCATTTTTGATTTTTTCTTTTAAACATTTTTTTGTTTTTTGGACAGTGTGTTGCCTTGTGTGGCTCCCGTGGGCATACGCTGTTTTGTGGCTGGGCACATGCAGGCTTATCATGAATTTGGTTCAGATGCTTGGGTTTGTGTGACACACACCCCTCCTGCTTCCCGTTTCCATGGGCTTGCAAAGGGTGTGCCCAAGTGACATTGACGTACATGGTGACGTTGGACTCCCATTTGATGTGTGGGCAGTCTGTAGTCAATACTGTGTATACATTCATAGTGCATATTGTTGTTGTATTGTACACTGCATGGTGTATTGATATGTGCCTCTGCATCCATCTCATCCTCCTAATTTGCAGGTCCATTTCTCATGTCTTCACAAGGCGGTCTACCTTGGAACTGGAGTCCATGTTGTAAGCAGTGCACCTACACTCTTGCGTGGCGCTAACACTATATACTTGGAAGTGTTCGAAGTGCTGGCATTATCAGGTAGTGAGGCTACCAATTTTTTAAGTCTGTAATGTCATGTTTAAGGTAGGTTGGAGTGTGTGTAGGTGATTGGTATTCTTGGTAAGTATTTGGTAATGTGTGTTGTAGGTCCTGCATTACTGTGAGCATTTCATGTGTGGCCAGTTTCCATTAGGGACCCTGTAGTTGGTGACACTTGGGGCATGTTGTGGGGATTAATTTGTTTGCTCTCACATTGCATGACATGCCATGGTGTGTTGTGTGGCCGTGCCGGGGAGGGGTTGGGTGACATAGCACTTTTCTCATGTAGTATTTTGCAAGTGGGTATTCATTTCTGCAGCATGGAAGTGTGTCTTTTGATGACACTGCATTGGTGATGTTTGTGTAGGTAGGGATGCACACATTCTGACACTTCCACATGAACAATCTCAGGCTGCTATGGTTCTGACAGTTGACTGTCCCTTTGTTCGTCATAATTGTCAGGTCGAGTCATCATTGCTTATCAGATGGTATGTGCCAGGGCTGTGTGCACTCCACAGGGGTGTGATTTCTATGTGAAGTAATGAGCCACCAGCTGCGTACGGGCTGCCTCACCCAGTGCCCTTTCCCCTCCCATGCGCAGTGGGCATGCATGTGGTTGGGGATGTGGGGGCACCACCATGTCCACAGCCAGGCCCCGGCGTGTTGCAACATTGTGCAGGACACATGCTGCCACTATGATCCTGCACACTACTGGGGGCGCATATAACAGCTGCCCGCCAGAACGGTCAAGGGAGCGGAAGCGTGACTTGAGCACTCCGAATGTGCGCTCCACTATGCCCCGGGTTGCAATATTGGCTGTGTTGTATCTTACCTCGGGAGGCGTGATGGGGTTCCGAATTGGCGTCATCATGTGGGTGCTCAGAGGGTAGGCACTGTCCCCTGGTGAGGAGGTGATGGGTATCATTAGTGGGGTAGTGACATAACTCTGCATCTGACATGCATGCATGTGCAGTGGCATTCATACTCACCAAGCAGCAATGTATGGCCATGCCACCCAGCTTCTAGGTCCCGGCTTAGCGTAGACATTTGGTAAATGAAGCTGTCGTGGGTGGACCCTGGATAGTTGGCATATACTGAGGTGATGATTCCCTTGGCATTAAATACTACCTGCACGTTGATGGAATGCCAGTGCTTGCGGTTCCTATAGATGTGCTCAGATGCCCTGGGGGGACGTAGTGCCACATGGGTGCAGTCAATGGCACCTAGCACTTTGGGGAATTGTGCCACACCGTAGAAATCCAGGGCGGCAGCCTGCCTTTCTGCAGGTGTCCTGGGCAGGTATATGTGCATGCGGACTGATGGGCGTGCAGTGATGATGTTCAAGACCTGGTGTAGGCAGCGTGACTGCGTGGCCTGTGACACACCACCCACTATGGCACTTGTCCGCTGAAATGATCCAGTGGCCAAGAAGTGCAGTATATTAAGGACCTTCTCCAGGGGGCTGAGTGCTTGGGAGCACAGGGTGGGTGATGTGAGGTCATCCTCCCACTCACTGACCAGGTCTAGTATTATGTGTGGTGGAAACCTGTACCTCCCATACACCTGGTCATCAGGCATACCAAATAGGCTGGTTCTGGGTGTGAAGATTCTGGCCCTGACTATCCTTCTCCTCCTCCTGCGGTATCCCACGGCCACTGCTGCTAGGAACGGTATATTCATCCTGGCGTCTGAGCTTGTTTGTTGCTTGCGCGCACTTTAATGCTGCGCGGGTCGACGTACGCCTGCTTCATGCTGGCGTACGTGTTTCAGGATTGGACCATTTATTTTTTGGTGCGTTGTAGGCGACCGTGTGAATCTTCCTGCCCACCCCAGGAATACACGTAACACGCTCTCCCAGGCCCAGTCGCGAGTAAATATTCCCGCCCACCCCTGGAATACACGTACCCCACTCTCACAGGCCCAGTCGTGTGTGGAACTTCACGCGCACACCGAAATACACGTACCCTGCAAAATCGCATGTGAAGCTTCACACGCACCCCGAAATACATGTAGCCTGCTGGTATCGCGTGTGGAACTTCCCGCGAACCCCGTAATACACGTAGCCTGCTGGTATCGCGTGTGGAAGTTCACACAGACCCATAATACACGTACCCTGATGGTATCGAATGTGAGACTACCCGCGCACCCCAGGAATACACGTACCCAGGCAAATCGCACGGCTGGGGGGTATGGGTGCTGGGAGACAGGAGTGGGGGCCTGGTGGAGAGTGCCCCTGACTGGTGGGTGGTGGGGGTGCAGGGAGACATGAGTGGGGGCCTGGTGGAGGGTCCCCCTGGATGGTGGCGGGTGGAGGTGCAGGGGGACATGAGTGGGGGCCTGGTGGAGGGTGCCCCTGGATGCTGGTGGGTGGGGGTGCAGGGGGACATGAGTGGGGGCCTGGTGGAGGGTGCCCTGCACTGCTGGGGGCTGAGGGTGGTGGGAGACATGAGTTGGACATGAGTGGGGGCCTGGTGGAGGGTGCCCTGTACTGCTGGGGGGTGGGGGTGCTGGGAGACATAAGTTGGACATGAGTGGGGGCCTGGTGGAGGGTGCCCTGAACTTCTGGGGGTGGGGGTGCAGGGGGACATGAGTGGGGGCCTGGTGGAGGGTGCCCCTGACTGGTGGGGGGTGGGGGTGCAGGGAGACATGAGTGGGGGCCTGGTGGAGGGTGCCCCTGGATGCTGGGGGGTGGGGGTGATGGGAGACATGAGTTGGACATGAGTGGGGGCCTGGTGGAGGGTGCCCCTGGATGCTGGGGGGTGGGAGTGCAGGGGGACATGAGTTGGACATGAGTGGGGGCCTGGTGGAGGGTGCCCCGCACTGCTAGGGGGTGGGGGTGCTGGGAGACATGAGTTGGACATGAGTGGGGGCCTGGTGGAGGGTGCCCCTGGATGCTGGGGGGTGGGGGTGCAGGGGGACATGAGTGGGGGCCTGGTGGAGGGTGCCCCTGGATGCTGGAGGGTGGGGGTGCAGGGGGACATGAGTGGGGGCCTGGTGGAGGGTGCCCTGCACTGCTGGGGGGTGGGGGTGCAGGGGGACATGAGTGGGGGCCTGGTGGAGGGTTCCCTGCACTGCTGGGGGGTGGGGTTGCAGGGAGACATGAATGGGGGCCTGGTGGAGGGTGCCCCTGGATGCTGGTGGGTGGGAGTGCAGGGGGACATGAGTGGGAGCCTGGTGGAGGGTGCCCTGCACTGCTGGGGGGTGGGGGTGGTGGGAGACATGAGTTGGACATGAGTGGGGGCCTGGTGGAGGGTGCCCTGCACTGCTGGGGGTGGGGGTGCTGGGAGACATGAGTTGGACATGAGTGGGGGCCTGGTGGAGGGTGCCCTGCACTGCTGGGGGGTGGGGGTGATGGGAGACATGAGTGGGGGCCTGGTGGAGGGTGCCCCTGGATGCTGGGGGGTGGGGGTGCTGGGAGACATGAGTGGGGGCCTGGTGGAGGGTGCCCTGTACTGCTGGGGGGTGGGGGTGCTGGGAGACATGAGTTGGACATGAGTGGGGGCCTGGTGGAGGGTGCCCTGAACTTCTGGGGGGTGGGGGTGCAGGGGGACATGAGTGGGGGCCTGGTGGAGGGTGCCCCTGACTGGTGGGGGGTGGGGGTGCAGGGAGACATGAGTGGGGGACTGGTGGAGGGTGCCCCTGGATGCTGGGGGGTGGGGGTGATGGGAGACATGAGTTGGACATGAGTACGGGCCTGGTGGAAGGTGCCCTGCACTGCTGGGGGGTGGGGGTAGTGGGAGACATGAGTTGGACATGAGTGGGGGCCTGGTGGAGGGTGCCCTGCACTGCTGGGGGGTGGGGGTGCTGGGAGACATGAGTTGGACATGAGTGGGGGCCTGGTGGAGGGTGCCCTGCACTGTTGGGGGTGGGGTGATGGGAGACATGAGTGGGGGCCTGGTGGAGGGTGCCCCTGGATGCTGGGGGGTGGGGGTGATGGGAGACATGAGTTGGACATGAGTGGGGGCCTGGTGGAGGGTGCCCTGCACTGCTGGGGGGTGGGGGTGCAGGGGGACATGAGTGGGGGCCTGGTGGAGGGTGCCCTGCACTGCTGGGGGGTGGGGGTGCAGGGGTTATGAGTGGGGGCCTAGTGGAGTGTGCCCCACAGTGCTGGGGGGGTGGGGGTGATGGGAGACATGAGTCGGACATGAGTGGGGGCCTGGTGGAGGGTGCCCCTGGATGCTGGGGGGTGGGGGTGCAGGGGGACATGAGTTGGACATGAGTGGGGGCCTGGTGGAGGGTGCCCTGCACTGCTAGGGGGTGGGGGTGCTGGGAGACATGAGTTGGACATGAGTGGGGGCCTGGTGGAGGGTGCCCCTGGATGCTGGGGGGTGGGGGTGCAGGGGGACATGAGTGGGGGCCTGGTGGAGGGTGCCCTGCACTGCTGGGGGGTGGGGGTGCAGGGGGACATGAGTGGGGGTCTGGTGGAGGGTGCCCTGCACTGCTGGGGGGTGGGGGTGCAGGGAGACATGAATGGGGGCCTGGTGGAGGGTGCCCCTGGATGCTGGTGGGTGGGGGTGCAGGGGGACATGAGTGGGAGCCTGGTGGAGGGTGCCCTGCACTGCTGGGGGGTGGGGGTGGTGGGAGACATGAGTTGGACATGAGTGGGGGCCTGGTGGAGGGTGCCCTGCACTGCTGGGGGTGGGGGTGCTGGGAGACATGAGTTGGACATGAGTGGGGGCCTGGTGGAGGGTGCCCTGCACTGCTGGGGGGTGGGGGTGATGGGAGACATGAGTGGGGGCCTGGTGGAGGGTACCCCTGGATGCTGGGGGGTGGGGGTGCTGGGAGACATGAGTTGGGGCCTGGTGGAGGGTACCCCTGGATGCTGGTGGGTGGGGGTGCAGGGGCACATGAGTGGGGGGCTGGTGGAGGGTGCCACACAGTGCTGGTGGGTGGGGGTGATGGGAGACATGAGTTGGACATGAGTGGGGGCCTGGTGGAGGGTGCCCCTGGATGCTGGGGGGTGGAGGTGCAGGGGGACATGAGTTGGACATGAGTGGGGGCCTGGTGGAGGGTGCCCTGCACTGCAGGGGGGTGGGGTGCTGGGAGACATGAGTTGGACATGAGTGGGGGCCTGGTGGAGGGTGCCCCTGGATGCTGGGAGGTGGGGGTGCAGGGGGACATGAGTGGGGGCCTGGTGGAGGGTGTTCCTGGATGCTGGGGGGTGGGGGTGCTGGGGGACATGAGTGGGGGCCTGGTGGAGGGTGCCCTGCACTGCTGGGGCGTGGGGGTGCAGGGGGACATGTGTAGGGGCCTGCTGGAGTGTGCCCTGCACTGCTGGGGGGTGGGGCTGATGGGAACCATGAGTTGGACATGAGTGGGGGCCTGGTGGAGGGTGCCCTGCACTGCTGGGGGGTGGGGGTGATGGGAGACATGAGTTGGACATGAGTGGGGGCCTGGTGGAGGGTGCCCCGCACTGCTGGGGGGTGGGGGTGCTGGGAGACATGAGTGGGGGCCTGGTAGAGGGTGCCCATGACTGGTGGGGCGTGGGGGTGCAGGGAGACATGAGTGGGGGCCTGGTGGAGGGTGCCCCTGGATGCTGGGGGGTGGGGGTGCAGGGGGACATGAGTGGGGGCCTGGTGGAGGGTGCCCCTGGATGCTGGTGGGTGGGGGTGCAGGGGGACATGAGTGGGGGCCTGGTGGAGGGTGCCCTGCACTGCTGGGGGGTGGGGGTGGTGGGAGACATGAGTTGGACATGAGTGGGGGCCTGGTGGAGGGTGCCCTGCACTGCTGGGGGGTGGGGTGCTGGGAGACATAAGTTGGACATGAGTGGGGGCCTGGTGGAGGGTGCCCTGCACTGCTGGGGGGTGGGGGTGCTGGGAGACATGAGTTGGACATGAGTGGGGGCCTGGTGGAGGGTGCCCTGCACTGCTGGGGGGTGGGGGTGATGGGAGACATGAGTGGGGGCCTGGTGGAGGGTGCCCCTGGATGTTGGGGGGTGGGGGTGCTGGGAGACATGAGTGGGGGCCTTATGGCGGGTGCCCCTGGATGCTGGTGGGTGGGGGTGCAGGGGGACATGAGTAGTGGCCTGGTGGAGGGTGCCCCACAATGCTAGGGGATGGGGGTGATGAGAGACATGAGTTGGGCATGAGTGGGGGCCTGGTGGAAGGTGCCCCAGGATGCTGGGGGGTGGGGGTGTAGAGGGACACGAGTTGGACATGAGAGGGGGCCTGGTGGAGGGTGCCCTGCACTGCTGGGGGGTGGGGGTGCTGGGAGACATGAGTTGGACATGAGTGGGGCCTGGTGGAGGGTGCCCCTGGATGCTGGGGGATGGGGGTGCAGGAGGACATGAGTGGGGGCCTGGTGGATTGTGCCCTGCACTGCTGGGGGGTGGGGGTGCAGGGGGACATGAGTGGGGGCCTGGTGGAGGGTGCCCTGCACTGCTGGGGGGTGGGGTGATGGGAGACATGAGTTGGACATGAGTGGGGGCCTGGTGGAGGGTGCCCTGCACTGCTGGGGGGTGGGGGTGATGGGAGACATGAGTGGGGGCCTGGTGGAGGGTGCCCCTGGATGCTGGTGGGTGGGGGTGCAGGGGGACATGAGTGGGGACCTGGTGGAGGGTGCCCCTGGATGCTGGTGGGTGGGGGTGCAGGGGGACATGAGTGGGGGCCTGGTGGAGGGTGCCCCTGGATGCCGGGGGGTGGGGTGCAGGGGGACATGAGTGGGGGCCTGGTGGAGGGTGCCCCTGGATGCTGGTGGGTGGGGGTGCAGGGGGACATGAGTGGGGGCCTGGTGGAGGGTGCCCTGCACTGCTGGGGGGTGGGGGTAGTGGGAGACATGAGTTGGACATGAGTGGGGGCCTGGTGGAGGGTGCCCTGCACTGCTGGGGGGTGGGGGTGCTGGGAGACATGAGTTGGACATGAGTGGGGGCCTGGTGGAGGGTGCCCTGCACTGCTGGGGGATGGGGGTGATGGGAGACATGAGTGGGGGCCTGGTGGAGGGTGCCCCTGGATGCTGGGGGGTGGGGGTGCTGGGAGACATGAGTGGGGGCCTGGTGGAGGGTGCACCTGGATGCTGGTGGGTGGGGGTGCAGGGGGACATGAGTAGGGGCCTGGTGGAGGGTGCCCCACAGTGCTGGGGGATGGGGGTGATGGGAGACATGAGTTGGGCATGAGTGGGGGCCTGGTGGAAGGTGCCCCTGGATGCTGGGGGTGGGGGTGCAGAGGGACACGAGTTGGACATGAGTGGGGGCCTGGTGGAGGGTGCCCTGCACTGCTGGGGGGTGGGGGTGCTGGGAGACATGAGTTGGACATGAGTGGGGCCTGGTGGAGGGTGCCCCTGGATGCTGAGGGATGGGGGTGCAGGGGGACATGAGTGGGGGCCTGGTGGATTGTGCCCTGCACTGCTGGGGGGTGGGGGTGCAGGGGGACATGAGTGGGGGCCTGGTGGAGGGTGCCCTGCACTGCTGGGGGGTGGGGGTGATGGGAGACATGAGTTGGACATGAGTGGGGGCCTGGTGGAGGGTGCCCTGCACTGCTGGGGGGGTGGGGGTGATGGGAGACATGAGTTGGACATGAGTGGGGGCCTGATGGAGGGTGCCCTGCACTGCTGGGGGGTGGGGGTGATGGGAGACATGAGTGGGGGCCTGGTGGAGGGTGCCCCTGGATCCTGGTGGGTGGGGGTGCAGTGGGACATGAGTGGGGGCCTGGTGGAGGATGCCCCTGGATGCTGGTGGGTGGGGGTGCAGGGGGACATGAGTGGGGGCCTGGTGGAGGGTGCCCCTGGATGCTGGTGGGTGGTGGTGATGGGAGACATGAGTTGGACATGAGTGGGGGCCTGGTGGAGGGTGCCCCTGGATGCTGGTGGGTTGGGGTGCAGAAGGACATGAGTGGGGGCCTGGTGAAGGGTGCCCTGCACTGCTGGGGTGTGGGGGTGATGGGAGACATGAGTTGGACATGAGTGGGGGCCTGGTGGAGGATGCCCTGCACTGCTGGGGGGTGGGGGTGATGGGAGACATGAGTGGGGGCCTGGTGGAGGGTGCCCTGCACTGCTGGGGGGTGGGGGTGCAGGGGGACATGAGTGGGGGCCTGGTGGAGGGTGCCCCTGACTGGTGGGGGATGGGGGTGCAGGGAGACATGAGTAGGGGCCTGGTGGAGGGTGCCCCTGGATGCTGGGGGGAGGGGGTGATGGGAGACATGAGTTGGACCTGAGTGGGGGCCTGGTGGAGGGTGCCCTGCACTGCTGGGGGTGGGGGTGATGGGAGACATGGGTTGGACATGAGTGGGGGCCTGGTGGAGGGTGCCCTGCACTGCTGGGGGGTGGGGGTGATGGGAGACATGAGTTGGACATGAGTGGGGGCCTGATGGAGGGTGCCCTGCACTGCTGGGGGGTGGGGGTGATGGGAGACATGAGTGGGGGCCTGGTGGAGGGTGCCCCTGGATCCTGGTGGGTGGGGGTGCAGTGGGACATGAGTGGGGGCCTGGTGGAGGATGCCCCTGGATGCTGGTGGGTGGGGGTGCAGGGGGACATGAGTGGGGGCCTGGTGGAGGGTGCCCCTGGATGCTGGTGGGTGGTGGTGATGGGAGACATGAGTTGGACATGAGTGGGGGCCTGGTGGAGGGTGCCCCTGGATGCTGGTGGGTTGGGGTGCAGAAGGACATGAGTGGGGGCCTGGTGAAGGGTGCCCTGCACTGCTGGGGTGTGGGGGTGATGGGAGACATGAGTTGGACATGAGTGGGGGCCTGGTGGAGGATGCCCTGCACTGCTGGGGGGTGGGGGTGATGGGAGACATGAGTGGGGGCCTGGTGGAGGGTGCCCTGCACTGCTGGGGGGTGGGGGTGCAGGGGGACATGAGTGGGGGCCTGGTGGAGGGTGCCCCTGACTGGTGGGGGATGGGGGTGCAGGGAGACATGAGTAGGGGCCTGGTGGAGGGTGCCCCTGGATGCTGGGGGGAGGGGGTGATGGGAGACATGAGTTGGACCTGAGTGGGGGCCTGGTGGAGGGTGCCCTGCACTGCTGGGGGTGGGGGTGATGGGAGACATGGGTTGGACATGAGTGGGGGCCTGGTGGAGGGTGCCCTGCACTGCTGGGGGGTGGGGGTTGTTAGGCGGAAACCTGTGCAGTTCCCTCTGGGTCCACTGCAAAAGATTTAGGACTACAGGTGTTTGGCAGTAAACCCACTTGGTAGCAGTCTGTACCACACAGATTCACTGTTGGTAGCTGTGGCTGAGCAGTCAGACTTCTCTCAAGAAGAGTTAAGCAGTATGTGGAGTATACAAGATAGGGCAATTCTTCACAGTAAGACAAGCAAACACGCAACGAGACTCAGTGTAAAGATATTAAGGTATTTATTTATAACGGAACATCTGTCAAAAACACTATGGCACTATCACGGCAAACAAATCAATCACAATTACTCTATGAAGAAGAAACGATCAATCCCCCTAGCAATATGTCGACAAGTCTAGGTTTTACCGGCACCACTTATTTACAGACAGAGGTGTATGCCTCAACCTAGATGGCACTCTAATATTAGTTAGGACGGGAGAGAAAAATAAGCAGGTTACGAAAGCAACACAGTTCAATACTTCACGGGAAAAAAATGCAAGGCAAGAAGGCAAGAACCACAATAGATCATAAAGTTCAGAGGCCAGGCCCACTCGGAGAGAGGCAAGGCGATATGTCCCAAAAGTCTCTAGTAGAAATGCGTTTGAGTCTTTGTGACAAATTGTTATCGGCATATTGAACTAGTTCAGAACAATACGTGAGAAAGCTTGGAGGCGACCCAACGGAAAGGAGAGGATTAAGACACCTCACTCGAACCGATCGTAAGGGAAGCCAGGCGGACACGGTACCTTGTTGTGGAGGGCAGCTCCGGCGGGGGCAGTTGTTCCTGGTGGTGGATGCACGTCGGGTCTTTGCCAAGAGTAGAGATGATCTCGTCGTCGAAGAAAAGTGAAGTCCGGTGCACCACCAGGGAAGAGACCAGCCGCGGAGTGCTCCGTCACAAGGCATCACCTTTTGTCGCGGTACAGGGGTAGTGGCTATCCGGTTGCCGAGGTGCTCTGCACGGGCAATTCGACCACTGCGTCCTGAGGCGAATAAAAAGCAAAGGAGACTGGTTGTTCCCACCAGCCAGGGGAAGAGACTCTCCGGCAGGGAGATCTCCTCTGTCGTCGGGAAGTGGTGAGTCAGTTCCGCAGGGCTCCACCGGAGGTGTCGTCGTGCAGGTCGGCTCAGCGTTACCCTCGTCGGATTCTTAGGTCCTGTGGCGACTTCTGAAGATCCAGTCCCAAAAGCCCTGCTTTTATGCAGAAAACCCCCATTCATTCAGCCTAGCTGTCAATCAACACATGCTAAGTGGTGAGCGGGGAGGCTCACCACTTGGGCCAATCACTCCAGAGTGCGACCGGAGTTGTCAAGGCAACTCGGTCCAGGGTGCCTAAACCCCCTCCAACACCCCTGTGGTAACCCAGACAGAATGGCACCACTTTGGAGGGTCTCTGTACAGAGCCCGCCAAAAGTGGAACAAAGGGCTCGACCTTTGGTTTAGGCGTCACAGAGACGAACACAGACGCCATTTTACAAACCGAGTTCTGGCAGAAAATACCATCCGATAAACTTATTTAAGATAAGTAGATCGGTGGTACGTTAGAGATTAACGAGAAAAAGTATCAATCTCCAACAATGGGACGAATCCCATAGGGTTATGTTCGGGGTCGAAGATAACAAGTAGTTTCCACTGCCACCAGCCAAAACTCGACGAGGGGGTCGGGACAGCGCCCCCTCGAATAACAGATCCAGGAGTAATCGAATTACCCCTACTAGTACGTCCACAATAAGATGGTTTGTACTAGTTCTGTTAGTAAATTTAGGTCTAGTAAAGCCAATGGTGACTTTACATGCCCGTGGAGACAGTAGTCAGTCCCCGGGTATGGAGTCTATGGTGGAGGCCCGCTAGGACGCCCCAGTGTTACGGCACGTAGGGTGCGGTGTAAGACACATAGAAAAACATATGAGACCCTATGGAGTAAAAGACCCCATAGCCCATAGAACATATTTACATTCAAAGGAATTACACACATACATGTCCAAGAGTGGGAGGAAAAGAGTCTCACTCTTGGCAGGATGGAAAAAAACAAACTCTAGAAATCCAGCAAAGCTGTTGGGGGACTCACTAGGTTGGAAATTCAGCCTAAACAGAGAATTCTCCCTAACAGGTGTGCTGGGAGACATGAGTTGGATATGAGTGGGGGCCTGGTGGAGGGTGCCCTGCACTGCTGGGAGGTGGGGGTGATGGGAGACATGAGTGGGGGCCTGGTGGAGGGTGCCCCTGACTGGTGGGGCGTGGGGGTGCTGGGAGACATGAGTGGGGGCCTTGTGGAGGGTGCCCCTGGATGCTGGGGGGTGGGGGTGATGGGAGACAAGAGTTGGACATGAGTGGGGGCCTGGTGGAGGGTGCCCTGCACTGCTGAGGGGTGGGGGTGATGGGAGACATGAGTGGGGGCCTGGTGGAGGGTGCCTCTGGATGCTGGGGGGTGGGGGTGCAGAGGGTCATGAGTGGGGGTCTGGTGGAGGGTGCCCTGCACTGCTGGGGGGTGGGGGTGAATTGAGACATGAGTGGGGGCCTGGTTGAGGGTGCCCCTGGATGCTGGGGGGTGGGGGTGCAGGAGGACATGTGTGGGGGCCTGGTGGAGGGTGCCCTGCACTGCTGGGGGGTGGGGGTGATGGGAGACATGAGTGGGGGCCTGTTGGAGGGTGCCCCTGGATGCTGGGGGGTGGGGGTGCTGGGAGACATGAGTGGGGGCCTGGTGGAGGGTGCCCCTGACTGGTGGGGGTAAGGGTGCTTGGAGACATGAGTGTGGGGCTGGTGGAGGGTGCCCGACAGTGCTGCGGGGTGGGGGTGATGGAAGACATGAGTTGGACATGAGTGGGGGCCTGGTGGAGGGTGCCCCTGGATGCTGGGGGGTGGGGGTGCAGGGGGACATGAGTTGGACATGAGTGGGGGCCTGGTGGAGGGTTCCCTGCACAGCAGGGGGGTGGGGGTGCTGGGAGACATGAGTTGGACATGAGTGGGGGCCTGGTGTAGGGTGCCCCTGGATGCTGGGGGGTCGGGGTGCAGGGGGACATGAGTGGGGGCCTGGTTGAGGGTGCCACTGGATGCTGGGGGGTGGGGGTGCAGGGGGACATGAGTGGGGGACTGTTGGAGGGTGCCCTGCACTGCTGGGGGGTGGGGGTGCAGGGGGACATGAGTGGGGGCCTGGTGGAGGGTGCCCTGCACTGCTGGGCGGTGGTGGTGATGGGAGCCATGCGTTGGACATGAGTGGGGGCCTGGTGGAGGGTGCCCTGCACTGCTGGGGGGTGGGGGGGATGGGAGACATGAGTTGGACATGAGTGGGGGCCTGGTGAAGGGTGCCCTGCACTGCTGGGGGGTGGGGGTGCTGGGAAACATGAGTGGGGGCCTGGTGGAGGGTGCCCCTGACTGGTGGGGGTGGGGGTGCAGGGAGACATGAGTGGGGGCCTGGTGGAGGGTGCCCCTGGATGGTGGGGGGTGGGGGTGCAGGGGGACATGAGTGGGGCCTGGTGGAGGGTGCCCCTGGATGCTGGTGGGTGAGGTTGCAGGGGGAAATGAGTGGGGGCCTGGTGGAGGGTGCCCTGCACTGCTGGGGGGTGGGGGTGGTGGGAGGCATGAGTAGGACATGAGTGGGGGCCTGGTGGAGGGTGCCCTGCACTGCTGGGGGGTGGGGGTGCTGGGAGACATGAGTTGGATATGAGTGGGGCCCTGGTGGAGTGTGCCCTGCACTGCTGGGGGTGGGGGTGCTGGGAGACATGAGTTGGACATGAGTGGGGGCCTGGTGGAGGGTGCCTTGCACTGCGGGGGGTGGGGGTGATGAGAGACATGAGTTGGACATGAGTGGGGGCCTGGTGGAGGGTGCCCCTGGATGCTGGGGGGTGGGGGTGCTGGGAGACATGAGTGGGGGCCTGGTGGAGGGTGCCTCTGGATGCTGGTGGGTGGGGGTGCAGGGGGACATGAATAGGGGCCTGGTGGAGGGTGCCCCACAGTGCTGGGGGGTGGGGGTGATGGGAGACATGGGTTGGACATGAGTGGGGGCCTGATGGAGGGTGCCCCTGGATACTGGGGGGTGGGGGTGCAGGGGGACATGAGTTGGACATGAGTGGGGACCTGGTGGAGGGTGCCATACACTGCTGGTGGGTGGGGGTGCTGGGAGACATGAGTTGGACATGAGTGGGGCCCTGGTGGAGGGTGCCCTGCACTGCTGGGGGGTGGGGGTGCTGGGAGACATGAGTTGGACATGAGTGGGGGCCTGGTGGAGGGTGACTTGCACAGCTGGGGGGTGGGGGTGATGGGAGACATGAGTTGGACATGAGTGGGGGCCTGGTGGAGGGTGCCCCTGGATGCTGGTGGGTGGGGGTGCAGGGGGACATGAATAGGGGCCTGGTGGAGGGTGCCCCACAGTGCTGGGGGGTGGGGGTGATGGGAGACATGGGTTGGACATGAGTGGGGGCCTGGTGGAGGGTGCCCCTGGATGCTGGGGGGTGGTGGTGCAGGGGGACATGAGTTGGACATGAGTGGGGACCTGGTGGAGGGTGCCCTGCACTGCTGGGGGGTGGGGGTGCTGGGAGACATGAGTTGGACATGAGTGGGGGCCTGGTGGAGGGTGCCCCTGGATGCTGGGGGGTGGGGGTGCAGGGGGACATGAGTGGGGGCCTGGTGGAGGGTGCCCCTGGATGCTGGGGGGTGGGGGTGCAGGGGGACATGAGTGGGGGCCTGGTGGATTGTACCCTGCACTGCTGGGGGGTGGGGGTGATGGGGACATGAGTGGGGGCCTGGTGGAGGGTGCCCTGCACTGCTGGGGGGTGGGGGTGATGGGAGACATGAGTTGGACATGAGTGGGGGCCTGGTGGAGGGTGCCCTGCACTGCTGGGGGTGGGGGTGATGGGAGACATGAGTTGGACATGAGTGGGGGCCTGGTGGAGGGTGCCCTGCACTGCTGGGGGGTGCCGGTGATGCGAGACATGAGTGGGGGCCTGGTGGAGGGTGCCCCTGGGTGCTGGTGGGTGGGGGTGCAGGGGGACATCAGTGGGGGCCTGGTGGAGGGTGCCCTGCACTGCTGGGGGGTGGGGGTGCAGAGGGACATGAGTGGGGGTCTGGTGGAGGGTGCCCTGCACTGCTGGGCGGTGGTGGTGATGGGAGCCATGTGTTGGACATGAGTGGGGGCCTGGTGGAGGGTGCCCTGCACTGCTGGGGGGTGGGGGTGATGGGAGACATGAGTTGGACATGAGTGGGGGCCTGGTGGAGGGTGCCCTGCACTGCTGGGGGGTGGGGGTGATGGGAGACATGAGTGGGGGCCTGGTGGAGGGTGCCCCTGACTGGTGGGGTGGGGGTGCTGGGAGGCATGAGTGGGGGCCTGGTGGAGGGTGCCCCTGGATGCTGGGGGATGGGGGTGCAGGGGGACATGAGTTGGACATGAGTGGGGGCCTGGTGGAGGGTGCCCTGCACTGCTGGGGGGTGGGGGTGCTGGGAGACATGAGTTGGACATGAGTGGGGGCCTGGTGGAGGGTGCCCCTGAATGCTCTGGGGTGGGGGTGCAGGGGGACATGAGTGGGGGCCTGGTGGAGGGTGCCCCTGGATGCTGGGGGTTGGGGGTGCAGGGGGACATGAGTGGGGGCCTGGTGGATTGTGCCCTGCGCTGCTGGGGGGTGGGGGTGCATGGGGACATGAGTGGGGGCCTGCTGGAGGGTGCCCTGCACTGCTGGTGGGTGGGGGTGATGGGAGACATGAGTTGGACATGAGTGGGGGCCTGGTGGAGGGTGCCCTGCACTGCTGGGGGTGGGGGTGCTGGTAGACATTAGTTGGACATGAGTGGGGCCCTGTTGGAGGGTGCCCTGCACTGCTGGGAGGTGGGGTGATGGGAGACATGAGTGGGGGCCTGGTGGAGGGTGCCCCTGACTGGTGGGGGGTGGGGGTGCTGGGAGACATGAGTGGGGGCCTGGTGGAAGGTGCCCCTGGATGCTGGGGGGTGGCAGTGATGGGAGACATGAGTTGGACATGAGTGGGGGCCTGGTTGAGGGTGCCCTGCACTGCTGGGGGGTGGGAGTGATGGGAGACATGAGTGGGGGCCTGGTGGACAGTGCCCCTGGATGCCGGGGGTGGGGTGCCGGGGGACATGAGTAGGGGCCTGGTGGAGGGTTCCCTGCACTGCTGGGGGTTGGGGGTGATGGGAGACATAAATAGGGGACTGGTGGAGGGTGCCCCTGGATGCTTGGGGGTGGGGGTGCAGGGGGACATGAGTGGGGGCCTGGTGGAGGGTGCCCTGCACTGCTGGGGGTGGGGATGATGGGAGACTGTTAGGCAGAAACCTGTGCAGTTCCCTCTGGGACCACTGCAAAAGATTTAGGACTACAGGTGTTTGGCAGTAAACCCACTTGGTAGCAGTCTGTACCACACAGATTTACTTGGTAGCTGTGGCTGAGCAGTCAGACTTTCCTCAAGAAGAGTTAAGCAGTATATGGAGTATACAAGATAGGGCAATTCTTCACAGTAAGACAAGCAAAACCGCAACGAGGCTCAGTGTGAAGATATTAAGGTATTTATTTATAACGGAACATCTATGGAAAACACTATGGCACTATCACGGCAAACACTTCAATCACAATTACTCTACGAAGAAGAAAACGATCAATCCCCCTAACAATATTTCGACAAGTCTAGGTTCTACCGGTATCACTTATTTTCAGACAGAGGTGTATACCTCAACCTAGATGGCACTCTAATATCAGTTAGGATGGGAGAGAAAAATAGGCAGGTTACGAAGTCAACACAGTTCAATACTTTACGGGAGAAAAATGCAAGAAGACAAGAACCACAATAGATCATAAAGTTCAGAGGTCAGGCCCACTCGTAGAGAGGCAAGGCGTTTTGTCCCAAAAAGTCTCTTTTTGGAAATGAGTTCGAGCCCGTATAGCAAATTGTTATTGGAAAGTTTGGAACCAGTTCAGAACCACACGTTAAAGAAAGCTTGGAGGCGACCCAATGGAAAGGCGAGGATTAAGACACCTCACTCGATCCGGCTGAAAGGGAAGCCAGGCGGACACGGTACCTTGTTTGTGGAGAGACAGCTCCGGCGGGCTCAGTTGTTCCTGGTGGTGGATGCACGTCGGGTCTTTGCCAAGAGTAGAGATGATCTCGTCGTCGAAGAAAAGTGAAGTCCGGTGCACCACCAGGGAAGAGACCAGCCGCGGAGTGCTCCGTCACAAGGCACCACCTTTTGGTCACGGTACAGGGGTAGTGGCTATCCGGTTGCCGAGGTGCTCTGCACGGGCAATTCGACCACTGCGTCCTGAGGCGAAGAAAAAGGAAAAGGGGACTGGTTGTTCCCACCAGTCAGGGGAAGAGACTCTCCGGCAGGGAGATCTCCTCTGTCGTCGGGAAGTGGTGAGTCGGTTCAGCAGGGCTCCACCGGAGGTGTCGTCGTTGCAGGTCGGCTCAGCGTTACCCTCGTCGGATTCTTAGGTCCTGTGGCGACTTCTGAAGATCCAGTCCCAAAAGCCCTGCTTTTATGCAGAAAACCCCCATTCATTCAGCCTAGCTGTCAATCAACACTCGCTAAGTGGTGACCGGGGAGGCTCACCACTTGGGCCAATCACTCCAGAATGCGACCAGAGTTGGCAAGGCAATTCGGTCCAGGGTGCCTAAACCCCCTCCCACACCCCTGTGGTAACCCAGACAGAATGGCACCACTTTGGAGGGTCTGTGTACAGAGGCCCGCCAAAAGTGGAACAAAGGGCTCAACCTTTGGTTTAGGAGTCACAGAGACGAACACAGACGCCATTTTAAAAACCGAGTTCTGGCAGAAAATACCATCCGATAAACTTATTTGAGATAAGTAGACCGGTGGTACGTTAGAGATTAACGCGGAAAAGTATCAATCTCCAACAATGGGACGAATCCCATAGGGTTATGTTTGGGGTCGAACATAACAAGCAGTTTCCACTGCCACCAGCCAAAACTCGACGAGGGGGGACGGGACAGTGCCCCCTCGAGTAACAGACCCAGGAGTAATCGAATTACCCCTACTAGCGCATCCACAATAAGATGGTTTGTACTAGTTCTGTTAGTAAATTTAGGTCTAGTAAAGCCAATGGTGACTTTACATGCCCGGGGAGACAGTAGTCAGTCCCCGGGTATGGAGTCTATGGTGGAGGTCCGCTAGGACGCCCCAGTGTTACGGCACGTAGGGTGCGGTGTAACACACATAGAAAAACAAATGAGACCCTATGGAGTAAAAGACCCCATAGCCCATAGAACACATTGACATTCAAAGGAATTACACACATTCATGTCCAAGAGTGGGAGGAAAAGAGTCTCACTCTTGGCAGGATGGAAAAAACAAACTCCAGAAATCCAGCAAAGCCGCTGGGGGACTCACTAGGTTAGGAAATTCAGCCTAAACAGAGAATTCTCCCTAACAGGCCCCCACTCATGTCCCCCTGCACCCCTACCCCCCAGCACTGTGGGGCACCCTCCACCAGGCCACCACTCATGTCCAACTCATGTCCCCCTGCACCCCCACCCCCCAGCACTGTGGGGCACACTCCACCAGGCCCCCACTCATGTCCAACTCATGTCCCCCTGCACCCCCACCCCCCAGCACTGTGGGGCACCCTCCACCAGGCCCCCACTCATGTCCCCCTGCACCTCCACCCCCCAGCACTGTGGGCCACCCTCCACCAGGCCCCCACTCATGTCCCCCTGCACCCCCATCCCCAGCACTGTGGGGCACCCTCCACCAGGCCCCCACTCATGTCCCCCTGCACTCCCACCCCCCAGCACTGTGGGGCACCCTCCACCAGGCCCCCACTCATGTCCAACTCATGTCTCCCAGCACCCCCACCCCCCAGCACTGTGGGGTACCCTCCACCAGGCCCCCGCTCATGTCCCCCTGCACCCCCACCCCCCAGCACTGTGGGGCACCCTCCACCAGGCCCCCACTCATGTCCAACTCATGTCTCCCAGCACCCCCACCCCCCAGCACTGTGGGGCACCCTCCACCAGGCCCCCACTCATGTCCCCCTGCACCCCCACCCCCCAGCACTGTGGGCCACCCTTCACCAGGCCCCCACTCATGTCCCCCTGCACCCCCACCCCCCAGCACTGTGGAGTACCCTCCACCAGGCTCCCACTCATGTCCCCCTGCACCCCCACCCCCCAGCACTGTGGGCCACCATCCACCAAGCCCCCACTCATGTCCCCCTGCACCCCCACCCCCAGCACTGTGAGGCACCCTCCACCAGGCCCCCACTCATGCCCCCCTGCACCCCCACCCCCAGCACTGTGGGGCACACTCCACCAGGCCCCCACTCATGTCCAACTCATGTCGCCCTGCACCCTCACCCCCCAGCACTGTGGGGCACCCTCCACCAGGCCCCCACTCATGTCCAACTCATGTCCCCCTGCACCCCCACCCCCCCAGCACTGTGGGGCACCCTCCACCAGGCCCCCACTCATGTCCAACTCATGTCTCCCAGCACCCCCACCCCCCAGCACTGTGCGGCACCCTCCACCAGGCCCCCACTCATGTCCCCCTGCACCCCCACCCCCCAGCACTGTGGGGCACCCTCCATCAGGCCCCCACTCATGTCCCCCTGCACCCCCACCCCCCAGCACTGTGGGCCACCCTCCAACAGGCCCCCACTCATGTCCCCCTGCACCCCCACCCCCAGCACCATGGGGCACCCTCCAACAGGCCCCCACTCATGTCCCCCTGCACCCCCACCCCCCAGCACCGTGGGGCACCCTCCACCAGGCCCACACTCATGTCCAACTCATCCAAACATGTGTGCCCACACAACTGCATTTGGCATGCAAGCCTACACACACAAGCACCATCCATGTCTCACACATGACAGCCCTTGCATGTGTTAGCCGCACTGCCCTGTACACCCCCACCCCCACCCATAGTTGGCCCCATACAAACTCATGTGCAACCTGCACACTACTGGCACATCACTACACACACAGCTTACAATCATGATGCATGTACACTTACCGCTCGACTCCAGACGGGTCTGCCTCTCAAGGACCTGGACGTGGAGCGCTGGAGATATGCGTTCCAGGACCCTCATCTGATCGTCCGACAAGTGGCCCCGGCGCCCCTTAGCATCCGCTGCATTCAAGAGGCGCCGGGCCTTGTTGAGGGTCCTGGACCTGAAGTCCTCCCAGCGCTTCTTGACATGATGGAATAGTCAGACTGCCACCCCCTCCGCGTTGATGGCAGTCACGATGTCCGTCCCAGGACTTGCTCCACCAGGACACCAACTTCGGTGGCAGTGAAGTGGTGCCCCTCTGCCTCTCTGTCCCGGGGTTGTCAGTGGTGCCAGATGTTGCAGTGCCTGACATGACAACCCCAGAGGCAGGAGTGGGTGGGCAACTGGGCAACTGGGTCCTGGGACTGGGCTGTGGAGCGATGGAATCCCAGTCGGGAGTCTTCGGTTCCAGCAGGGGTGGTCACAGCAACAGCACCCCTGGCTGATGTGCAGGCAGCAAATGGCAGGGCATGTGGGCAGCAGGCAATCAGGCAGCAGCAGATGGCAGGTGGGAGCGTGCTCGGGGCTCTGGGGGGCAGTAATTCGGCCTTCTGGGCAGGAGCGTGGTCTTCCGTGTGCTTACGCGTGGCCAGCTTGATAAGGCGTGATTTGGCACGTGAAAATCCAGCACGTCTGCGTGTAATTCAAGGAAAAGGCCTTAGCGCATAAGCGCGTCAGCACACGTACGCAAATTCATTGGCCCAAAGGCCACCAGCACGTATGCGCGTCTGTGACGTGCGTGCGCGGGCGTTTCCCTGTACACGGGTGCATGTTACACATCCAATGACTGCACGTCAGAGTGTCAGCTCGTGTAATTGGAGGATGGGGCCTTAGCGCGTACACGCGGAATTGATGCTGGACGTGTGGGCATGTTTAAAAGGTACGTGTAGAATGCCATTTCCTTGTACGTGCTTTTCGTGGAGAGCGAGTGGGTGAAATCTGTACTTCGTGTCGGTTCACACGCGATTTACTTCACGGCGTTCCAAGTTCGTACTCCCTGTTACCTCTGACAGCTTTTTGTCTTCTTGTCTTTTTCCTGTGCCTGTTTCCTCAAACAGCGTTCACTTCTCCTGTTGTCCTGTCTCCTCAGACAGCGTACAATTCTTCTTTTGGCGGGGGTGTTGCCAACGCGCACACACGCATATTTTTCACGCGATTTTTCCTGGCAGACGGTGAGTCGCGCACGTATTTGACATCTGTGCTTGCCCCGTGTGTTGCCTACCCCTTCAGAGGTCAGTCTAGGCTGCATGTGACACGCATATGTTCATTTTTGTGTTTCTGGATGCCACAGCATAGTGCAGTTTTTTTTTCCACGCACGTGGTCTAGGAGGGGTTGCGTGCACATTATCTCCCTTTTTCGGAGTGCCTGTGCGTTGCGTGACCCGTCATCTTCCCCCAGGGGTCACATAGAGCCTTGCTAGAGCACTAGGGTACGAATTCCATCTAGTACCCTACCCCTTTGACCCCCAATTGCCCAGGACAATAGTTTACTGCAACTCCCATACGCACAACAACATCAGTGCCATGGTTGGGAGGCGAGCACGCGGTAAGGGTGGCAAAGGTGGGCGAGCCACAAGAGGTGGCCGTGGTGTATACGGTAGGAGACGTGGCCAGGACTTGCAGGGTGCCCCTAGCCCCCCATATGTGGGTGACCAGTCAGGGACACCCATGCCACCCCCCCTGGTTGAGGGTAACGTGGCTGACACCATCCCTGCTTAGCTCTTGTTGGACCAGCCCATTCTGGCACCAGACCTGGCACTGGGTGACTCCATGGCTGACTTCCAGGTCAGCAGGTCTAGGCCAAGTGTGGCAGTGCACATTGATGTCACCAGCCCATGTGGATCAGGGACAGCTATGTCATCTGCTGCCCCGAGTAGGCACGGTGGGGAGGCTGCAGGGGCAGCTGCGGCTCCATCCACCCCAGCTCTGAGTGTCCCAGCCAGGACAGTGTCAGTCCTAGTCTATCCTGCTGACATTCCCCCTGACTACATCACACTTCAGCTAATGCCTGCACCAAGTCCCATGGTGAGTGTTCATTCCCACACTCCTAGTCCACAGTCCACCGGGGCTCCTGCCCCTAGTGTCCAAAGTGGCATAGGACACTCAGTATCACCACCACCTTCCAAGCGGAAGAGGAAGAGTGCTCGTCCAGTACAGGCTGATGCCCCAGACACGGCTACACAGTCCGGCCCACCAAGGAAGCCCAGCTTCAATCAGGTCGAACTTGATGCACTTGTGGAGTATGTGTCCGCACATGACAGTGAAATGGTGATTACTGCAGGATGCAAGAACACACCTGCACAACGTCAGGCACACTGGCAGACCATTGCGGAACTCATAAGTGCCCTTGGATTCGTGAGGCGCACAGCTAATGATTGCTACAAGCACTGGAATGACCTTAAGCGCAGGGCAAAGAAAAAGCTGGCCTCAAGTCATGCCGCAACTCTAGTGACTGGAGGTGGGTCTCCGGCAGAGGACATAGAACTCACTCCACATGAGTATGTTGCTGGGACCTACGTCACGGAGGAACAGATCCATGGCGTGGGAGACCTGCCAGATTACGAGGCATTGTCCGGTGAGTGCACATGCATGTGTGTGTCATCCATGTGCATGGTGTGTGTGTGAGTGCTTCTGATTGACTGCCAGGTGAGGGGGTGTGTGTCTGAGTGGTTTGGGTCACCCATGTGCTTCATCCAATACATTCTGCGCACCAGGATTTGGGTGTTGCAGTATCCCTTCTGGCAACAGTAGACATTCAGCCCAACCTCACGCCAGTTGCCCTTGAATTGTCATCTTGTCACAGCATAGTTGCATGTTATTCTGTGTTCATTCAGGCTGATTGTCTGCATTCCTAGTGCATATTGTGGGTGTATTGTACACTGCATGGTGTATTGATATGTGCATCTGCATCCATCTCATCCTCCTAATTTGCAGGTCCACTTCTCATGTCTTCACAAGGCGGTCTACTTTGGAACTGGAGTCCATGTTGTAAGCAGTGCACCTACACTCTTGCGTGGCGCGAACACTGTATGGTTGGAAGTGTTCGAAGTGCTGGCATTATCAGGTAGTGAGGCTACCAATTTTTTAAGTCTGTACTGTCATGTTTATGGTAGGTTGGAGGTTGTGTAGGTGATTGGTATTATTGGTAAGTATTTGGTAATGTGTGTTGTTGGTCCTGCATTACTGTGAGCATTTCATGTGTGGCCAGTTTCCATTAGGGACACTGTAGTTGGTGACACTTGGGGCATGTTGTGGGGATTAATTTGTTTGCTCTCACATTGCATGACATGCCATGGTGTGTTGTGTGGCCGTGCCGGGGAGGGGTTGGGTGACATGGCACTGTTCTCATGTTGTATTTTGCAAGTGGGTATTCATTTTTGCTGCATGGAAGTGTGTCTTTTGATGACACTTCATTGGTGGTGTTTGTGTAGGTAGGGATGCACACATTGTGACACTTCCAGATGAGCAATCTCAGGCTGCTATGGTTCTGACAGTTGACTGCCCCTTAATTCATCAGAATTGTCAGATTGACTCATGTCAGATGGTATGTGCCAGGGCTTTGTGCACTCCACAGGGGTGTGCTTTCTGTGTGAAGTAATTAGCCACCAGCTGCGCGTGGGCTGCCTCACCCCGTGCCCTTTCCCCTCCCATGCGCAGCGGGCATGCATGTGGTTGGGGATGTGGGGGCACCACCATGTCCACAGCCAGGCCCTGGCGTGTTGCAACATTGTGCAGGACACATGCTGCCACTATGATCCTGCACACTACTGGGGGAGCGTATAACAGCTGCCCACCAGAACGGTCAAGGGAGCGAAAGCGTGACTTGAGCACTCTGAATGTGCGCTCCACTATGCCCCGTGTTGCAATATGGGCTGTGTTGGATCTTACCTTGGGAGGCGTGATGGTGTTCTGAATTGGCGTCATCATGTGTGTGCTCAGAGGGTAGGCACTGTCCCTTGGGGAGGTGGTGATGGGGATCATTAGTGGGGTATTGGCATTACTCTGTATCTGTCATGCATGCGTGTGCTGTGGCATTTCTACTCACCAAGCAGCCATGCATCGCTATGCCGCCCAGCTTCCATGGCCCGGTTTAGGGTTGACATCCTGTAAATGAAGCTGTCGTGGGTGGACCCTGGATAGTTGGCATATACTGAGGTGATGATTCCCTTGGCATCACATACTACCTGGACGTTGATGGAATGCCAGTGCTTGCAGTTTCTATAGATGTGCTCAGATGCCCTGGGGGGACGTAGAGCCACATGGGTGCAATCAATGGCACCTAGCACTTTGGGGAATTGTGCCACCCTGTAGAAATCCTGGCTGACAGCCTGCCTTTCTGCAGGTGTCCTGGGCAGGTATATGTGCCTGCGGACTGATGGGTGTGCAGTGATAATGGCCAACACCTGGTGTAGGCACCATGACTGCGTGGCCTGTGACACCCCCCCCACTATGGCACTTGTCCGCTGAAATGATCCGGTAGCCAAGAAGTGCAGTACATTGAGGACCTTCTCCAGGGGGCTGAGTGCTTGGGAGCACAGGGTGGGTGATCTGAGGTCATCCTCCCACTCACTGACCAGGTCGAGTATTACGTGTGGTGGAAACCTGTACCTCCTATACACCTGGTCATCAGGCATACCAAATAGGCTGGTTCTGGGTGTGAAGATTCTGGCCCCGACTATCCTTCTCCTCCTCCTGCAGTATCCCACGGCCACTGCTGCTAGGAACGGTATATTCCTCCTGGTGTCTGAGCTTGTTTCTTGTTTGCGCACTCTTTTATGCTGCACGGGACGTGCGCCTGCTTCATGCTGGCGTACATGTTTCAGGATTGGACCTTTTATTTTTTGGCGCGTTGTAGGCGACCGTGTAAATCTTCCCGGCCACCCCAGGAATACATGTAACACGCTCTCCCAGGCCCAGTCGCGAGTAAATATTCCCGCCCACCCCTGGAAAACACGTACCCCACTCTCACAGGCCCAGTTGCGTGTGGAACTTCAGGCGCACACCGAAATACACGTACCCTGCAAATTCGCGTGTGGAACTTCCCGCGCACCCCGAAATACACGTACCCTGCTGGTATCGTGTGTGGAAGTTCACGCGGACCCATAATACACGTACCCTGATGGAATCGCGTGTGAGACTACCCACGCACCCCTGGAATACACGTACCCAGGCAAATCGAACGGCTGGGGTGGTGGGGGTGCAGAGAGACAGGAGTGGGGGCCTGGTGGAGGGTGCCCCTGGATGTAGGGGGGTGGGGGTGCAGCGGGACAGGAGTGGGGGCCTGGTGGAGGGTGTCCCTGGATGCAGGGGGGTGGGGGTGCAGGGGGACAGGAGTGGTGGCCTGGTGGAGGGTGCCCTACAGTGCTGGGGAGTGGGGGTGCAGGGGGACATGAGTGGGGGCCTGGTGGAGGGTGCCCCTGGATGCAGGGGGGTGGGGGTGCAGGGGGACAGGAGTGGGGGCCTGGTGGAGGGTGCCACTGGATGCAGGGGGGCGGGGGTGCAGGGGGACAGGAGTGGGGACCTGGTGGAGGGTGCCCTACAGTGCTGGGAGGTGGGGGTGCAGGGGGACATGAGTGGGGGCCTGGTGGAGGGTGCCCCTGGATGCAGGGGGTGGAATTGCAGGGGGACAGGAGTGGTGGCCTGGTGGAGGGTGCCCTACAGTGCTGGGGGGTGGGGGTGTAGGGGTACATGAGTGGGGGCCTGGTGGCGGGTGACCCAGGATGCAGGGGGGTGGGGGTGCAGGGGGACAGGAGTGGGGGCCTGGTGGAGGGTGCCCCTGGATGCAGGGGGGTGGGGGTGCAGGGGGACAGGAGTGGTGGCCTGGTGGAGGGTGCCCTACAGTGCTGGGGGGTGGGGGTGCAGGGGGACATGAGTGGGGGCCTGGTGGAGGGTGCCCCTGGATGCAGGGGGGTGTGGGTGCAGGGGGACAGGAGTGGTGGCCTGGTAGAGGGTGCCCCTGGATGCAGGGGGGTGGGGGTGCAGGGAGACAGGAGTGGGGGCGTGGTGGAGGGTGCCCCTGAATGCAGAGGGGTGGGGGTGCAGGGGGACAGGAGTGGTGGCCTGGTGGACGATGCCCCTGGATGCAGGGGGGTGGGGATGCAGGGGGACAGGAGTGGTGGCCTGGTGGAAGGTGCCCGCAGTGCTGGGGGGTGGGGGTGCAGGGGGACATGAGTGGGGGTCAGGTGGAGGGTGCCCCTGGATGCAGGGGGGTGGGGGTGCAGGGTGACAGGAGTGGGGGCCTGGTTGAGGGTGCCCCTGGATGCAGGTGGGTGGGGGTGCAGGGGGACAGGAGTGGTGGCCTGGTGGAGGGTGCCCTACAGTGCTGGGGGGTGGGGGTGCAGGGGGACATGAGTGGGGGCCTGGTGGAGGTTGCCCATGGATGCAGGGGGGTGGGGGTGCAGGGGGACAGGAGTGGTGGCCTGGTGGAGGGTGCCCCTGGATGCAGGGTGGTGGGGGTGCAGTGGGACAGGAGTGGGGGCCTGGTGGAGGGTGCCCTACAGTGCTGGGGGGTGGGGGTGCAGGGGGACATGAGTGGTGGCCTGGTGGAGGGTGCCCCTGGATGCAGGGGGGTGGGGGTGCAAGGGGACAGGAGTTGGGGCCTGGTGGAGGGTGCCCCTGGATGCAGGGGGGTGGGGGTGCAGGGGGACAGGAGTGGTGGCCTGGTGGAGGGTGCCCTACAGTGCTGGGGGGTGGGGGTGCAGGGGGACATGAGTGGGGGCCTGGTGGAGGGTGCCCCTGGATGCAGGGGGGTGGAGTTGCAGGGGGACAGGAGTGGTGGCCTGGTGGAGGGTGCCCTACAGTGCTGGTGGGTGGGGGTGTAGGGGGACATGAGTGGGGGCCTGGTGGCGGGTGCCCCAGGATGCAGGGGGGTGGGGGTGCAGGGGGACAGAAGTGGGGGCCTGGTGGAGGGTGCCCCTGGATGCAGGGGGGTGGGGGTGCAGGGGGACAGGAGTGGTGGCCTGGTGGAGGGTGCCCTACAGTGCTGGGGGGTGGGGATGCAGGGGGACATGAGTGGGGGTCTTGTGGAGGGTGCCCCTGGATGCAGGGGGGTGTGGGTGCAGGGGGACAGGAGTGGTGGCCTGGTAGAGGGTGCCCCTGGATGCAGGGGGGTGGGGGTGCAGGGAGACAGGAGTGGGGGCGTGGTGGAGGGTGCCCCTGAATGCAGAGGGGTGGGGGTGCAGGGGGACAGGAGTGGTGGCCTGGTGGAGGATGCCCCTGGA
This sequence comes from Ambystoma mexicanum, assembly GCF_040938575.1. Classification (NCBI taxonomy): domain Eukaryota; kingdom Metazoa; phylum Chordata; class Amphibia; order Caudata; family Ambystomatidae; genus Ambystoma; species Ambystoma mexicanum. The sequence goes on along the minus strand of NC_090933.1, from coordinate 477,940,482 downwards.
TGCAGGGGGGTGGGGATGCAGGGGGACAGGAGTGGTGGCCTGGTGGAAGGTGCCCGCAGTGCTGGGGGGTGGGGGTGCAGGGGGACATGAGTGGGGGTCTGGTGGAGGGTGCCCCTGGATGCAGGGGGTGGGGGTGCAGGGGGACAGGAGTGGGGGCCTGGTTGAGGGTGCCCCTGGATGCAGGTGGGTGGGGGTGCAGGGGGACAGGAGTGGTGGCCTGGTGGAGGGTGCCCTACAGTGCTGGGGGGTGGGGGTGCAGGGGGACATGAGTGGGGGCCTGGTGGAGGTTGCCCATGGATGCGGGGGGGGGTGGGGGTGCAGGGGGACAGGAGTGGTGGCCTGGTGGAGGGTGCCCCTGGATGCAGGGTGGTGGGGGTGCAGTGGGACAGGAGTGGGGGCCTGGTGGAGGGTGCCCTACAGTGCTGGGGGGTGGGGGTGCAGGGGGACATGAGTTGTGGCCTGGTGGAGGGTGCCCCTGGATGCAGGGGGGTGGGGGTGCAAGGGGACAGGAGTTGGGGCCTGGTGGAGGGTGCCCCTGGATGCAGGGGGGTGGGGGTGCAGGGGGACAGGAGTGGTGGCCTGGTGGAGGGTGCCCTACAGTGCTGGGGGGTGGGGGTGCAGGGGGACATGAGTGGGGGCCTGGTGGAGGGTGCCCCTGGATGTAGGGGGGTGGGGGTGCAGGGGGACAGGAGTGGTGGCCTGGTGGAGGGTGCCCCTGGATGCAGGGAGGTGGGGGTGCAGGGAGACAAGAGTGGGGGCCTGGTGGAGGGTGCCCCTGGATGCAGGGGGGTGGGGGTGCAGCGGGACAGGAGTGGTGGCCTGGTGGAGGGTGCCCTTCAGTGCTGGGGGGTGGGGGTGCTGGGAGACATGCGTTGGTGGGCAGTAGTGCAAGGTGACATGTGGGTTGGCTGGGGGGCATGGCCATGGTGGATGGTCTGCCTGCGGGACATGTGCAGGGGTGCAGGGTAGTCCCCTGTGGTGTGGGCCGCCTGCAGGGGGCGTGGAGGGTGTAGAGGGAACAGCTGGGAGGACCCACACGGGCAATTCACATGTGGGACTCCCCGGCACCCCCGAAATACAAGTAGGCAGCTGGATTCGCGTGTGGAATTTGCCGCGCACCCAAAGTACACATACCCTGCTGAAATTGTGTGTGGAACTTCACGCGCATACCGAAATACATGTACCCTGCTGGTATCGCATGTGGAAGTTCACGCGGACCCATACTACATGTACTCTGATGGAATCGCGTGTGAGACTACGCGCGCACCCCTGGAATACACATACCCAGGCAAATCGCACAGCTGGGGGGTGGGGGTGCAGGGAGACAGGAGTGGGGGCCTGGTGGAGGGTGCTCCTGGATGCAGGGCGGTGGGGGTGCAGGGAGACATGAGTGGGGGCCTGGCGGAGGGTGCCCCTGGATGCAGGGCGGTGGGGGTGCAGGGAGACATGAGTGGGGGCCTGGCGGAGGGTGCCCCTGGATGCAGGGCGGTGGGGGTGCAGGGAGACATGAGTGGGGGCCTGGCGGAGGGTGCCCCTGGATGCAGGGGGGTGGGGGTGCAGGGGGACAGGAGTGGTGGCCTGGTGGAGGGTGCCCTACAGTGCTGGGGCTGGGGGTGCAGGATGACATGAGTGGGGGCCTGGTGGAGGGTGCCCCTGGATGCAGGGCGGTGGGGGTGCAGGGAGACATGAGTGGGGGCCTGGCGGAGGGTGCCCCTGGATGCAGGGGGGTGGGGGTGCAGGGGGACAGGAGTGGTGGCCTGGTGGAGGGTGCCCTACAGTGCTGGGGCTGGGGGTGCAGGATGACATGAGTGGGGGCCTGGTGGAGGGTTCCCCTGGATGCAGGGGGGTGGGGGTGCAGATGGACAGGAGTGGGGGCCTGGTGGAGGGTGCCCTACAGTGCTGGGGGGTGGGGGTGCAGGGGGGCATGAGTGTGGGCCTGGTGGAGGGTGCCCCTGGATGCAGGGGGGTGGGGGTGCTGGGAGACATGAGTGGGGGCCTAGTGGCCACACACAAGCACCATCCATGTCTCACACATGACAGCCCTCGCATGTGTTAGCCCCACAGCCCTGTACACCCCCACCCATACGTGGCCCCATACAAACACATGTGCAACCTGCACACTACTGGCACATCACCACACGCACAGCTTACAATCATGATGCATGTACACTTACAGCTCGACTCCAGATGGGTCTGCCTCTCAAGGACCTGGACGTGGAGCGCTGGGGATATGCGTTCCAGGACCCTCATCTGATCGTCCGAGAAGTTGCTCCGGCGCCCCTTAGCATCCGCTGCCTTCAAGAGGCGCCGGGCCTTGTTGAGGGTCCTGGACCTGAAGTCCTCCCAGCGCTTCTTGACATGACGGAATAGTCGGACTGCCACCCCCTCCGCATTGATGGCAGTCACGATGTCCGTCCAGATCCGAATCTGTCCTTCCTTGTCGGCGCGCAAACTTCCGAAGAGGGCATCATACTGCCCCAGGACTTGCTCCACCAGGACACCAACTTCGGTGGCAGTGAAGCTGGTGCCCCTCTGCCTCTCTGGCCGGGGGTTGTCAGTGGTGCCAGATGTTGCAGTGCCCGACATGACAACCCCAGAGGCAGGAGTGGGTGGACAACTGGGTCCTGGTGCTGGGCTCTGAAGCGATGGAATCCCAGTCGGGTCTCTTCGGTTCCAGCAGGGGTGGTCACAGCAACAGCACCCCTGGCTGATGTGCAGGCAACAAATGGCAGGGCACGTGGGCAGCAGGCAATCAGGCAGCAGCAGATGCCAGGTGGAAGTGTGCTCGGGGCTCTGGGGGGCAGTAATTCGGCCTTCTGGGCAGGAGCGTGGTCTTCCGTGTGCTTACCATGGCCAGCTTGATACGGAGTGATTTGGCACGTGAAAATCCAGCACGTCTGCGTGTAATTCGAGGAAAGGGCCTTAGCGCGTAACGTGTCAGCACACGTACGTGAATTCATTGGCCCAAACCCAACAAGCGCGTATGAGTGTCTGTGACGTGCGTGCACAGGCGTTTCCCTGTACACGGGTGCATGTTACACGTCCAATGACTGCACGTCAGAGTGTCAGCTCGTGTAATTGGAGGATGGGGCCTTAGCGCGTACACGTAGAAGTGACGCTGGACATGTGGGCATGTTTAAAATGTACATGTAGAACGCCATTTCCTTGTACGTGCTTTTCGTGGAGAGCGAGTGGGTGAAATCTGTACTTCTTGTCGGTTCACACGCGATTTACTTCACGGCGTTCCAAGTTCGTACTCCCTGTTACCTCTGACAGCTTTTTGTCTTCTTGTCTTTTTCCTGGGCCTGTTTCCTCAAACAGCGTTCACTTCTCCTGTTGTCCTGTCTCCTCAGACAGCATACAATTCTTCTTTTGGCGGGGGTGTTGCCAACGCGCACACACGCATATTTGTCACGCGAATTTTCCTGGCAGACGGTGAGTCGCGCACGTATTTGACATCTGTGCTTGCCCCGTGTGTTGCCTACGCCTTCAGAGGTCAGTCTAGGCTGCGTGTGACACGCATATGTTCATTTTTGTGTTTCTGGGTGCCACAGCGTAGTGCAGGTTTTTTTTTCCACGGACGTGGTCTAGGAGGGGTTGCGTGCACATTATCTCCCTTTTTCGGGGTGCCTGTGCGTGACCCGTCATCTTCTCCTAGGGGTCACATACAGCCTTGCTAGAGCACTAGGGTACGAATTCCATCTAGTACCCTACCCCTTTCACCCCCAATTGCCCAGGACAATAGTTTACTGCAACTCCCATACCCACAACAACATCAGTGCCATGGTTGGGAGGCGAGCACGCGGTAAGGGTGGCAAAGGTGGGCGAGCCACAAGAGGTGGCCTTGGTGGATACAGTAGGGGACGTGGCCAGGACTTACAGGGTGCCCCTAGCCCCCCATGTGTGGGAGACCAGTCAGGGACACCCATGCCCCCCCTGGTTAAGGGTAACGTGGCTGACACCATCCCTGCTCAGCCCTTGTTGGACCAGACCATTGTGGCACCAGACCTGGCACTGGGTGACTCCATGGCTGACTTCCAGGTCAGCAGGTCTAGGCCAAGTGTGGCGGTGGACGTTGGTGTCACCAGCCCACATGGATAAGGGGCAGCTATGTCATCTGCTGCCCCGAGTAGGCACGGTGGGGAGGCTGCAGGGGCAGCTGCGGCTCCATCCACCCCAGCTCTGAGTGTCCCAGCCAGGACAGTATCGGTCCTAGTCCATCCTGCTAACGTTCCCCCTGACTACATCACACTACAGCTAATGCCTGCACCAAGTCCCATGGTGAGTGTTCATTCCCACACTCCTAGTCCACAGTCCACCGGGGCTCCTGCCCCTAGTGTCCAGAGCAGCGTAGGACACTCAGTATCACCACCACCTTCCAAGCGGAACAGGAAGAGTGCTCATCCAGTACAGGCTGATGCCCCAGACACGGCTACACAGTCCGGCCCACCAAGGAAGCCCTGCTTCAATCAGGTCGAACTTGATGCACTTGTGGAGTATGTGTCCGCACATGACAGCGAAATGGTGATTACTGCAGGATGCAAGACCACACCTGCACAACGTCAGGCACACTGGCAGACCATTGCGGAACTCATAAGTGCCCTTGGATTTGTGAGGCGCACAGCTAATGATTGCTACAAGCGCTGGAATGACCTTAAGCGCAGGACAAAGAAAAAGCTGGCCTCAAGTCATGCCGCAACTCTAGTGACTGGAGGTGGGTCTCCAGCAGAGGACATAGAACTCACTCCACATGAGTATGTTGCTGGGACCTACGTCACGGAGGAACAGATCCAATGCGTGGGAGACCTGCCAGATTACGAGGCATTGTCCGGTGAGTGCACATGCATGTGTGTGTCATCCATGTGCATGGTGTGTGTGTGTGAGTGCTTCTGATTGAGTGCCAGGTGAGGGGGTGTGTGCCTCAGTGGTTTGGGTCACCCATGTGCTTCATCCAATACATTCTGCGCACCAGGATTTGGGTGTTGCAGTATCCCTTCTGGCAACAATAGACATTCAGCCCAACCCAACGCCAGTTGCCCTTGAATTGTCATCTTGCCACAACATAGTTGCATGTTATTCTGTGTTCATTCAGGCTGATTGTCTGCATTCCACCACTTTCACTAGGCATTTCTCAGTCCTATTGTCACATGTGTGACATGGCTAGGGTACATGCCATCTGTGTGATTGCATGTGTCATGTATGTGTATTGGACATGCCAATCACAGGCCAATGTGTGATGGCACAGCTAGGCAGCATGCAGCAAATTTGTTGGTCTTCCATCTTGGTGTCATCAATGTGTGCCATTTGCCTCCCCTTCATACGCAGTGACAGTGCATGCATGGGAGGGTCATAGTCATGTGGTACATGTGTCAATGAAGTACTGTTTCTGTTGCTTCTCAGCCCTAATTGTGTTCCATGTTGTTAATGCCTGTTCCCAGTTCTTTTCTTTCATGTCTTTGCAGGTGATGACGCAGTTGATACTGCTGGGGTTGTGGAGATGGTGCAGACCCAGCGAGGGGTCTCAGGCCCGACCGGGCAGCAGTGAGGGACGTGGTGTGGTGGTGGGTGAGAACCCACACTTGCTGCAGGCCGTCATCTCAAGGGGTGTCTCTGGGTGCACCTCCCCCGAGCTCTATTCAGGTGTCGATTCGGATGATGAGACCTATGTGCCGTCGCAGGTAAGTGTTTCTGGGAGGGATTCTGTACTGTCCAACCCACCTGCACCAGGGGTAGAACCCTCAATGGGGATGTCAGTGTTGGTAGGTCCGCCTTTGGTGGTTATGGATGCAGGGTCACACTCGGCTACATCTGATCCTGTTCCTGGGCCAGCAAATCAGAGGGGGAATGCAGTCATGCAGACTCAGGCAGTGCCGGCACAGCAAGGCGCAGTTCGCCTTGCCCCAGACAGGTGTGGTGCCTGCCGACGCGGTGGCCGTACGCCACCTGGCAAGACCGCATGGAAGCAATCCATATACGGTATGGCAAACCAACAGGCAGCATCAACTGAGATGATGGCTCAGGCCATGGATAGGCTGGCCACTTCCATTGTCCCCCAAGAAAGGCTAATTGAACAACTACAGCAGGCAACAGACTCCATTAGCCAGTCACACAGGGAGGACATGTTGGCGTCCAACAGGGACAGGCGGGCGGCACTGGAGACTCTGCGGGAAGCCATTTCTATTGAGTCCCAGGGCCTCAGGGAAGCCCTGAGGGTGGAACTCCGTCAGCTCAGGGCAACTCTGGTTGAGCTTGAGGCTTCAGCTAACACGAGGACAGAACAGCAGCTGGAGCGGCTCACACGTACGCTCTCAGCTGAGAAGCAGGCAACTAGGGCGGAGGTCCGGGCATCCCGTGAGTTGTTGCATGGGGACCTACGCACAATTATCCTCCAGAACCAGACCTTCCGCACCTGCATGCTTGCTGCCATGGAGGACCAGACTAGGGCTTTGCGTGGGCTGCCTCCCATAGTGCCACCACCTCCTGATGCAGCTGCAGAGGGTGAGGAGAGTGACAGCAGCGATTCTCGCACAATAGGGTAGCCGTGCAGGCCATGAGCCCATGGAGGTGTTTTTTTTCTGCAAGATCCACACAGGTGGGTTTTGGTGTGCACCCTGTCCTCGGACCTCCTGGGTGGCTGGGTGGCCTCCCCCACTCCCCCGGTGGGGGGAGTGGTCACTTCATGGCCATTTTTTTTTTGTTTTTTTAATCTTGATTTTTTTGACAGTGTGTTGCCGTGTGTGGCTCCCGTGGGCATACGCTGTATTGTGGCTGGGCACATGCAGGCTTGTCCTGAATTTGGGTCAGATGCTTGGGTTTGTGTGACACACACCCCTCCTGCTTCCCATTTCCATGGGCTTGCAAAGGGTGTGCCCAAGTGACAATGACTTACATGGTGACGTTGGACTCCCATATGATGTGTGGGCAGTCTGTAGTCAATACTGTGTATACATTCCTAGTGCATATTGTGGGTGTATTGTACATTCCATGCTGTATTGATATGTGCCTCTGCATCCATCTCATCCTCCTAATTTGCAGGTCCATTTCTCATGTCCTCACAAGGCGGTCTACTTTGGAACTGGAGTCCATGTTGTAAGCAGTGCACCTACACTCTTGCGTGGCGCTAACACTGTATAGTTGGAAGTGTTCGAAGTGCTGGCATTATCAGGTAGTGAGGCTACCAATTTTTTAAGTCCGTACTGTTATGTTTATGGTAGGTTGGAGGTTGTGTAGGTGATTGGTATTATTGGTAAGTATTTGGTAAGTATTTGGTAATGTGTGTTGTTGGTCCTGCATTACTGTGAGCATTTCATGTGTGGCCAGTTTCCATTAGGGATACTGTAGTTGGTGACACTTGGGGCATGTTGTGGGGATTCATTTGTTTGCTCTCACATTGCATGACATGCCATGGTGTGTTGTGTGGCCGTGCCGGGGAGGGGTTGGGTGACATGGCACTGTTCTCATGTTGTATTTTGCAAGTGGGTATTCATTTTTGCTGCATGGAAGTGTGTCTTTTGATGACACTGCATTGGTGGTGTTTGTGTAGGTAGGGATGCACACATTGTGACACTTCCAGATGAACAATCTCAGGCTGCTATGGTTCTGACAGTCGACTGTCCCTTAATTCATCAGAATAGTCAGATTGAGTCATCATTGATTGTCAGATGGTATGTGCCAGGGCTGTGTGCACTCCACAGGGGTGTGCTTTCTATGTGAAGTAATTAGCCACCAACTGCGTACGGGCTGCCTCACCCCGTGCCCTTTCCCCTCCCATGCGCAGCGGGTGTGCCTGTGGTTGGGGATGTGGGGGCACCACCATGTCCACAGCCAGGCCCTGGCGTTTTGCAACATTGTGCAGGACACATGCTGCCACTATGATCCTGCACACTACTGGGGGAGCGTATAACAGCTGCCCACCAGAACGGTCAAGGGAGTGAAAGTGTGACTTGAGCACTCCGAATGTGCGCTCCACTATGCCCCGTGTTGCAATATGGGCTGTGTTGTATCTTACCTCAGGAGGCATGATGGGGTTCCGAATTGGCGTCATCATGTGTGTGCTCAGAGGGTATGCACTGTCCCTTGGGGAGGTGGTGATAGGGATCATTAGTGGGTTATTGGCATTACTCTGTATCTGTCATGCATGCGTGTGCTGTGCCATTTCTATTCACCAAGCAGCCATGCATCGCCATGCCGCCCAGCTTCCATGTCCCGGTTTAGGGTTGACATCCTGTAAATGAAGCTGTCGTGGGTAGACCCTGGATAGTTGGCATATATTGAGGTGATGATTCCCTTGGCATCACATACTACCTGGACGTTGATGGAATGCCAGTGCTTGCAGTTTCTATAGATGTGCTCAGATGCCCTGGGGGGACGTAGAGCCACATGGGTGCAATCAATGGCACCTAGCACTTTGGGGAATTGTGCCACCCTGTAGAAATCCTGGCTGACAGCCTGCCTTTCTGCAGGTGTTCTGGGCAGGTATATGTGCCTGCGGACTGATGGGCGTGCAGTGATGATGGCCAACACCTGGTGTAGGCACCGTGACTGCGTGGCCTGTGACACCCCCCCCACTATGGCACTTGTCCGCTGAAATGATCCGGTAGCCAAGAAGTGCAGTACATTGAGGACCTTCTCCAGGGGACTGAGTGCTTGGGAGCACAGGGTGGGTGATGTGAGGTCATCCTCCCTCTCACTGACCAGGTCGAGTATTATGTGTGGTGGAAACCTGTACCTCCCATACACCTGGTCATCAGGCATACCAAATAGGCTGGTTCTGGGTGTGAAGATTCTGGGCCTGACTATCCTTCTCCTCCTGCGGTATCCCACGGCCACTGCTGCTAGGAACGGTATATTCATCCTGGCGTCTGAGCTTGTTTGTTGTTTGCACACTCTTTTATGCTGTGCGGGACGTGCGCCTGCTTCATGCTGGCGTACGTGTTTCAGGATTGGACCTTTTATTTTTTGGCGCGTTGTAGGCGACCGTGTAAATCTTCCCGCCCACCCCTGGAATACACGTACCCCACTCTCACAGGCCCAGTCGCGTGTGGAACTTGATGCGCACACCGAAATACACGTACCCTGCAAATTCACACGTGGAACTTCCCGCGCACCTCGAAATACACCTACCCTGCTGGTATCGCGTGTGGAAGTTCACGCGGACCCATAATACACGTACCCTGATGGAATCGCGTGTGAGACTACCCGTGCACCCCTGGAATACACGTACCCAGGCAAATCGCATGGCTGGGGGGTGGGGGTGCAGGGAGACAGGAGTTGGGGCCTGGTGGAGGGTGCCCCTGGATGCAGGGGGTTGGGGGTGCAGGGGGACAGGAGTGGGGGCCTGGTGGAGGGTGCCCCTGGATGCAGGGGGGTGGGGGTGCAGGGGGACAGGAGTGGTGGCTTGGTGGAGGGTGCCCTACAGTGCTGGGGGGTGGGGGTGCAGGGGGACATGAGTGGAGGCCTGGTGGAGGGTGTCCCTGGATGCAGGGGTGTAGGGGTGCAGGGGGATAGGAGTGGTGGCCTGGTGGAGGGTGCCCCTGGATGCAGGGGGGTGGGGGTGCAGGGGGACAGGAGTGGGGGCCTTGTGGAGGGTGCCCTACAGTGCTGGGGGGTGGGGGTGCAGGGGGACATGAGTGGGGGCCTGGTGGAGGGTGCCCCTGGATGCAGAGGGGAGGGTGTGCAGGGGGACAGGAGTGGGGGCCTGGTGGAGGGTGCCGCTGGATGCAGAGGGGTGGGGGTGCAGGGGGACAGGAGTGGGGGCCTGGTGGAGGGTGCCCCTGGATGCAGGGGGGTGGGGGTGCAGGGGGACAGGAGTGGTGGCCTGGTGGAGGGTGCCCCTGGATACAAGGGGGTGGGGGTGCAGGGGCACAGTAGTGGGGGCCTGGTGGAGTGTGCCCTACAGTGCTGGGGGGTGGGGGTGCAGGGGGACATGAGTGGGAGCCTGGTGGAGGGTGCCCCTGGATGCAGGGGGGTGGGGGTGCAGGGGGACAGGAGTGGGGGCCTGGTGGAGGGTCCCCCTGGATGCAGGGGGGTGGGGGTGCAGGGGGACAGGAGTGGTGGCCTGGTGGAGGGTGCCCTACAGTGCTAGGGGGTGGGGGTGCAGGGGGACATGAGTGGGGGCCCGGTGGAGGGTGCCCCTGGATGCAGGAGGGTGGGGGTCCAGGGGGACAGGAGTGGTGGCCTGATGGAGGGTGCCCCTAGATGCAGGGGGGTGGGGGTGCAGGGAGACAGGAGTGGGGGCCTGGTGGAGGGTGCCCCTGGATGCAGGGGGGTGGGGGTGCAAGGGGACAGGAGTGGGGGCCTGCTGGAGGGTGCCCCTGGATGCAGGGGGGTGGGGGTGCAGGGGGATAGGAGTGGTGGCCTGGTGGAGGTTGCCCCTGGATGCAGGGGCGTGGGGGTGCAGTGGGACAGGAGTGGGGGCCTGTTGGAGGGTGCCCCTGGATGCAGGGGGGCAGGGGTGCAGGGGGACAGGAGTGGTGGCCTGGTGGAGGGTGCCCTATAGTGCTGGGGGGTGGGGCTGCAGGGGGACATGAGTGGGGGCCTGGTGGAGGGTGCCCCTGGATGCAGGGGGGTGGGGGTTCAGGGGGACAGGAGTGGGGGCCTGGTGGAGGGTACCCTACAGTGCTGGGGGGTAGGGGTGCAGGGGGACATGAGTGGGGGCCTGGTGGAGGGTGCCCCTGGATGCAGGGGGGTGGGGGTGCAGGGGGACAGGAGTGGGGGCTTGGTGGAGGGTGCCCCTGGATGCAGGGGGGTGGGGGTGCAGGGGGACAGGAGTGGTGGCCTGGTGGAGGGTGCCCTACAGTGCTGGGGGGTGGGGGTGCAGGGGGACATGAGTGGGGGCCTTGTGGAGGGTGCCCCTGGATTCAGGTGGGTGGGGGTGCAGGGGGACAGGAGTGGTGGCCTGGTGGAGGGTGCCCCTGGATGCAGGGGGGTGGGGGTGCAGGGAGACAGGAGTGGGGGCTTGGTGGAGGGTGCCCCTGGATGCAGGGGGGTGGGGGTGCAGGGGGACAGGAGTGGTGGCCTGGTGGAGGGTGCCCTACAGTGCTGGGGGGTGCTGGGAGACATGCGTTGGTGGGCAGTAGTGCAAGGTGACATGTGGGTTGGCTGGGGAGCATGGCCATGGTGGATGGGCTGCCTGCGGGACATGTGCAGGGGTGCAGGGTAGTCCCCTGTGGTGTGGGCCACCTGCAGGGGCCGTGGAGGGTGTAGAGGGAACAGCTGGGAGGACCCACACGGCCAATTCATGTGTGGGACTCCCCGGCACCCCCGAAATACATGTAGGCTGCTGGATTTACATGTGGAATTTTCCGCGCACCTGGAGTACACTTACAATGCTGAAATTCCGTGTGGAACTTCACGCGCACACCAAAATACACGTACCCTAATGGTATCGCGTGTGGAGGTTTACGCGGACCCATAATACACGTACCCTGATGGAATCGCGTGTGAGACTACCCGCGCACCCCTGGAATACACGTACCCTGCTGGTATCACGCGTCGAAGTTCACACGGACCCATAATACACGTACCCTGACAAATCGCACGGGTGGGGGGTGGGGGTGCAGGGAGACACGAGTGGGGGCCTGGTGGAGGGTGCCCCTGGATGCAGCGGGGTGGGGGTGCAGGGGGACATGAGTGGGGGCCTGGTGGAAGGTGCCCCTGGATGCAGGGGGGTGGGGGTGCAGGGGAACAGGAGTGGGTGCCAGGTGGAGGGTGCCCCTGGATGCAGGGGGGTGGGGGTGGCCTGGTGGAGGGTGCCCTACAGTGCTGGGGGGTGGGGGTGCAGGGGGGCATGAGTGGGGGCCTGGTGGAGGGTGCCCCTGGATGCAGGGGGGTGGGGGTGCAGGGGGACAGGAGTGGGGGCCTAGTGGAGGGTGCCCTACAGTGCTGGGGTTGGGGGTGCAGGGGGACATGAGTGGGGGCCTGGTGGAGGGTGCCTCTGGATGCAGGGGGGTGGGGGTGCAGGGAGACAGGAGTGGGGGCCTGGTGGAGGGTGCCCCTGGATGCAGGGGGGTGGGGGTGCAGGGGGACAGGAGTGGGGGCCTGGTGGAGGGTGCCCCTGGATGCAGGGGGTGGGGGTGCAGGGGGACAGGAGTGGTGGCCTGGTGGAGGGTGCCCTACAGTGCTGGGGGTGGGGGTGCAGGGGGACATGAGTGGGGGCCTTGTGGAGGGTGCCCCTGGATGCAGGTGGGTGGGGGTGCAGGGGGACAGGAGTGGTGGCCTGGTGGAGGATGCCCCTGGATGCAGGGGGGTGGGGGTGCAGGGAGACAGGAGTGGGGGCTTGGTGGAGGGTGCCCCTGGATGCAGGGGGATGGGGGTGCAGGGGGACAGGAGTGGGGGCCTGGTGGAGGGTGCCCCTGGATGCAGGGGGTGGGGGTGCAGGGGGACAGGAGTGGTGGCCTGGTGGAGGGTGCCCTACAGTGCTGGGGGGTGGGGGTGCTGGGAGACATGCGTTGGTGGGCAGTAGTGCAAGGTGACATGTGGGTTGGCTGGGGAGCATGGCCATGGTGGATGGGCTGCCTGCGGGACATGTGCAGGGGTGCAGGGTAGTCCCCTGTGGTGTGGGCCACCTGCAGGGGCCGTGGAGGGTGTAGAGGGAACAGCTGAGAGGACCCACACGGCCAATTCATGTGTGGGACTCCCTGGCACCCCCGAAATACATGTAGGCTGCTGGATTTGCATGTGGAATTTTCCGCCCACCTGGAGTACACTTACAATGCTGAAATTGCGTGTGGAACTTCACGCGCACACCGAAATACACGTACCCTAATGGTATCGCGTGTTGAGTTTTACGCGGACCCATAATACAGGTACCCTGATGGAATCGCGTGTGAGACTACCCGCGCACCCCTGGAATACACGTACCCAGGCAAATCGCACGGCTGGGGGGTGGGGGTGCAGGGAGACACGAGTGGGGGCCTGGTGGAGGGTGCCCCTGGATGCAGCGGGGTGGGGGTGCAGGGGGACATGAGTGGGGGCCTGGTGGAGGGCGCCCCTGGATGCAGGGGGGTGGGGGTGCAGGGGGACAGGAGTGGTGGCCTGGTGGAGGGTGCCCTACAGTGCTGGGGGGTGGGGGTGCAGGGGGACATGAGTGGGGGCCTGGTGGAGGGTGCCCCTGGATGCAGGGGGGTGGGGGTGCAGGGGGACATGAGTGGGGGCCTGGTGGAGGGCGCCCCTGGATGCAGGGGGGTGGGGGTGCAGGGGGACAGGAGTGGTGGCCTGGTGGAGGGTGCCCTACAGTGCTGGGGGGTGGGGGTGCAGGGGGACATGAGTTGGGGCCTGGTGGAGGGTGCCCCTGGATGCAGGGGGGTGGGGGTGCAGGGGGACAGGAGTGGGGGCCTAGTGGAGGGTGCCCTACAGTGCTGGGGGGTGGGGGTGCAGGGGGACATGAGTGGGGGCCTGGTGGAGGGTGCCTCTGGATGCAGGGGGGTGGGGGTGCAGGGAGACAGGAGTGGGGGCCTGGTGGAGGGTGCCCCTGGATGCTTGGGGGTGGGGGTGCTGGGAGACATGCGTTGGTGGGCAGTAGTGCAAGGTGACATGTGGGTTGGCTGGGGGGCATGGCCATGGTGGATGGGCTGCCTGTGGGACATGTGCAGGGGTGCAGGGTAGTCCCCTGTGGTGTGGGCCACCTGCAGGGGCCGTGGAGGGTGTAGAGGGAACAGCTGGGAGGACCCACATGGCCAATTCACGTGTGGGACTCCCTGGCACCCCCGAAATACACATAGGCTGCTGGATTCGCATGTGGAATTTGCTACGCACCTGGAGTACACGTACCCTGCTGAAATTGCGTGTGGAACTTCCCGCGCACCCCGGAATACACGTGCCCAGGCCAATCGCGTGTGGAACTTCCCGCGAACCCCGGAATACACGCAAACGCTACTTTTCACACAGCGGGTGTCCGTGTTTGTCGGTACCCCTTTGCACCTCATTTGTCCTAGAGGGCCACTGTATGGATCATTCATCATAGCTGTATATGGGTGCTTTTTGTTAGCGCACATTTTGGCGCACATTTATTTCAGGCGCAGGGACGCTACCGCCTGCTTTCTTGTGGCGTACTTGTTTGGCCCTGTGCGCGTCTTTGCCCGTGCGCTGGTTTGCCCTATTCGATTCCATGAATACGAGTTGTAGGCGAGCGTGTGGGCGTTCCGCGCACTTGCCTCCTGTACTTCCCCCGTGACGCCCATATTTTCACGCGGTGTTCCCCATTCCAAGTGTTACGCCCCGTGCTCCGCCAACTTTTGTTATGTGTGCCGCGCTATGTGCGATTTCGCAGCGGCCGTGGCGCACGCCATTGGATGACCTGTGCGCCGGCGTGCACCGCGTACATCCAATATTTTTCTCGCACACGGACTTCCATGAATCGATGTGCGCTGGTTTCCCTGCGATTTTCGCAGTTGCACTGCGATTTTCGCACTTTTACTGCGAATCGCACGTTTTGGCACCTCTGCGCGGGAATTTTCGGCGCACATTAATTCCATGAATCGGCTTGTTAGTGTTCTTTAGGACACTTTAATTTTTTTTTTTACGAACATTTCAGGACACCGAATGTGTTCTTAGAATAGTTTCATCTTGCTAGCGAACAGTACAAACAGGTATAGTGTTCTTCCTGACATCTCAATTTTCGTTTATTTACTAACATTTCAGAACACGTGCACTGTCGCGGACACCTTCATTGTTTTAAAAAAAAAATGAAACTATTTACAACACAATATAAAAATTAAACTTTATTTAACATATATTAATAATTTATGACAGAGAAGGTGAGGCAGAAACAGAAACAAAAACAGGAGAATTTGGGGTTTCAACATGATTGTTATTAGGTGAAGAAGGGATGGAAGTCTCATCAAAATGTTTTGGGTTATGGAGAGGGTTTGGGGATAATTGACTGGGATATGGTGAGGAGGGACAAGTACATGTGGGGCAATAGTACGAGGTTTTTGGCTTAAAATGATCTTTCACAAAAGTTTTCAAATTATTAAAATTAGTCAACAATAAATCCATTTTTTCTTCTATACTGTGAAAAGTGTTATCCATAACAGGTTTTTCTGAAGTATTTTCTATTTTGGTATGCTCTGTACAAAAAAAAATATATATATGTTAAATGTATACAAAATAATAATAATTAAATGGTTTATATTATAAAGTGTTTACCATTAGTTTCACTATCTTGTGACATTTCTTCATGTGAGAAATGCTCCTCTAGCCATTCCAGAGTACTAGACATTTCTGTGAGAGAAAAAAAAAGATAATATATTTGTTTTATCTAATACAGAAAGTTTATAAATATATGAATAAAATTAAGTACACTTATTATTTCAGGTAAGATATGTCCTATCAACTCAGTGGGTCTGCTCTTGTTCTCAGTTCTGTCGTGTTTGTGAGGTAATTATGTTGGAAGCCAATTTATCTTCTTGTGGTATATTCCATTTTAGAACATAGTGCATTTAAATGAATGGTTAGTGTGTTGTATAGATGGGTTACATTTCTTATGTATTAGTACATATATAGTGTGTTTGTGTGCTCCTTTTTGAATTTGTTAAATGTTCCTATGTTATGATATAACAATCAAACATACCCCCCCAGAGTTTTTAAGTAGTGGTACTGTTCTTCGAACATGTCCGCGAACATTAAATGAGTTCGCGGACATCAAGTACAGTAGAAGAGATTCAGTCAGTTCCATATGACATGTATATAAAGTCAAAGTCATTATTGTTAAGTTGCACTACTAAAAACCTATGAAATTCAGTGAAAAAACTTTGTTAAATGGACGTTATGGTTAAGTTGCACTACTAAAAACCTAAGAAATTCAGTGAAAAAACTTTGTTAAAGGGACGTTATGGTTAAGTTGCGCTGTTAAAAACATATGAAATTCAGTGAAAAAACGTTGTTAAAGGGACGTTATGGTTAAGTTGCGCTGCTAAAAACCAATGAAATTCGGTGATAAAACTTTGTTAAAGGGACGTTATGGTTAAGTTGCGTTGCTAAAAACCAATGAAATTCAGTGAAAAAACTTTGTTAAAGGGACGTCAAGGTTAAGTTGCGCTGCTAAAAACCTTTCAAATTCGGTGAAAAAACTTTGTTAAAGGGACATTATGGTTAAGTTGCGCTGATAAAAACCTATGAAATTCAGTGAAAAAACTTTGTCAAAGGGACGTTATGGTTCCAAGTAAAACCGAAAAACCCTTGAAATTCGCCAGTTATGGTAAGCTAAGCAACCATAACTCGCGCCACCACCATGCACTGCTAAGACTAACACCCAGGACATCAAAGATGACATCACAAATGTCATTGATGACATCACTGATGGCATCACATGTGTATGTACTTTTCATGAAATATGTTTACAAGGGATTCTTATTATAATGTTGCGAAACAAATGTCAAGGATCATTGCAATAAATATCATACCCTAATTAGTGCATTGAACGATGCATTGATATAAGTAGCATTCTATTATGGGGTTCTATCTAGTATACTAAGCTTCTCATACAGAAACATAACATTGTGGGCAGTGTACAAGATGAAGGTATGATATTCGTAATGTTAATATGTTGAATAATTATATGATAATTGTTTTCTTAATAGATTTTTGTGTACTGTGAAATATGTAATAAGTAGCTAATAAAACACATGTATTACATAATTGCATTACTATAGACAAAACACAAGAACACATACCAATATGGGTATATACAGGGAAAGTGAAGTTAGCAAAAAAGCACAAGTAGTAGTAATTCATAATTTAACTGATTATTTTCATGCACATAAATGATTGCTCTGTTTCAAAGCTGCTATTTACCCTAGGTATATGTATCACTTGATGTGATTGGACCCTAAGGAAAGTAGTGTGGAAAGTAGTGTGAGTACAATGTATACAAATATGACCATATACAGGGAAAGTACAGCCATAAAAAGAAAAACAACAGAACTATCAGAAAGTGCTCATGAGTCTATTGATTATCTTTATGCACAAAAGGATTGCTGTCTTTCAAGCTTGTGTCTTCCCGTATGTATATGTTTCATATGATGTGACTGGACTCTAAGGGAATTACTGTAAGAACCTACTTGAAGGATATGTCTACAAATAAAATAACATTTTTAGTTTCTGACTCTTACTGAAGAAAACCATGTGGCCTAGATATGTCAGCAAAAGAAAAAAGAGTGAGCCAGACATGTGATGTCATCTGTGACGTCATCAATGACATTTGTGATGTCATCTTTGATGTCCTGGGTGTTAGTCTTAGCAGTGCATGGTGGTGGCGCGAGTTATGGTTGCTTAGCTTACCATAACTGGCGAATTTCAAGGGTTTTTCGGTTTTACTTGGAACCATAACGTCCCTTTGACAAAGTTTTTTCACTGAATTTCATAGGTTTTTATCAGCGCAACTTAACCATAACGTCCCTTTAACAAAGTTTTTTCACTGAATATGTATATAGATATATCTTTATATCACCTTACAGAAGGCAATGTTCTCCGTGCCCCTGGCTGTGAAGTCATATATCAATAAGATAACTCCTCTGGCATAGCCAAACCTCCAGGAAATATCCAGAACAGTATAGTCCTTTCTACCATCACCTTTGAGCAGAGTTTTAGTTCAATGTACACCGGAATTGATGAGTTACATTTTTTCTCTGGCTTCCTGCGCTAACAGCTCAGACAATGGGCCTGCTTTGAGCAACATGATTTTGCAAATTCCAAGTTTTCTAACCCCCAGATTTCCCATTGCAAAAACAGCTTTAATTTCTGCATTTATTGTCAAAGCAGCATTGCCGAGCCTGTGTCTGCAGTCCCATTTACACCACCCATTTTTCACCATAGGTTTGCACTAACATTTTGCACCATGTGCTTTGCAATCAGCTGTCCCATTCTAAATACTAATTATATGAATGGGTTATATGTTAAGCATTAGTAGGTTAATTATGTTAGAAGTAAGATATTAGTCCCTACACTACTTGCAAATATGCACCTCCCAGCCTCCCAGACATGGTAAATCCCAGGTTACCCCTCCAATCTGGTTTGTTTGAATTCTCAATGCTCTCTTGTATCAGTGTCTCACATTCACACTATCATAGCTCTTGTGCAGGAATCTGAGTTGTGATTCCTGCCCTATTTTATTTTGCAACATATGAAAATGTTCACCACCTAAACCTCCTACATACCCCCACCCATTTTGTTTCTGTAGAGCCTCTAAGGACCTCTGCAGCAACAAACTAATCCTGGCTACACCTTTCCATTGAACCATGTGATCTTGGATGCATGAATAAGAATTTGTCATTCTTTAACTTAAAAATCATCAGTTATTGTTCACAAAATATATCATCTATGGGTTTTCATTTCATTAAGGGGTCGATTCATGGGGCAAACGTGCGCTGAAAATCCCAGCGCAAGCAGGCGCAAGGTGGCTCAAGCGTAAGAAACCCAGCGCACGCGCACGCATGCGATTCACGGAAGACGCTGCGCGTGTTTCCCGCTGTCCGTGCGCCAAATCCTGCCATGGCGCACGCGGGCACACACAGCGTGCGCTACGCGCACAGCAAAAGCGCACATATCGCGGCGCACACAACCAAAGTGGGCGGAACAGTGGGCGTAACGAACAACCCGTATTCATGGATTTTAATACGGGAAACCCGCGCACGGCAAAAGACGCACACAGGCATCAACGCGTCCGCCACACGAAGGCAGGCGGAAGCGTCCCTGCGCACAGTATAAAAGTGCGCGCAAACAACAAACACGTATATACAGCTACGATGAATGCCCTATTTGTCGCAGCACTGATCGTGGGACACCGCAGGAGGAGGAGAATAGCCAGGGCATGCATTTTCGCACCACAGACAAGCCTTTTTGGGATGCCTGACGACCAGGTCTACGGCAGGTATAGGTTTCCACCCCATATCATCCTAGACCTGGTCAGGGAGTGGGAAGATGACCTTACATCCCCCACCCTTTGCTCCCAAGCATTGAGCCCCTTGGAGAAGGTGCTCAATGTCCCGCATTTTTTGGCCACTGGGTCATTTCAGTGGACTACTGCCATAGTGGGGGGTTCTCACAGGCCACGCAGTCATGCTGCCTACACCAGGTACTGGCAATCATGACAGCGCGCCCCTCAGTCTGCAGGCACATATACATGCCCAGAAAACCCGCAGAAAGGCAGGCCATTGTCCTGGATTTTTTCAGGGTGGCACACTTCCCCAAAGTGCTTGGTGCCATAGATTGCACCCATGTGGCCCTACGTCCACCTAGGGCCACTGAGCACATCTACCGAAACCGCAAGCACTGGCATTCCATCAATGTACAGGTGGTATGCGATGCAAAGGGAATCATCACCTCTGTCTATGCAAACTACCCCGGCTCCACCCATGACAGTTTCATATATAGAATGTCCGCCCTGAGCTGGGCCCCGGAAGCTGGGCAGCATGGCAACACATGGCTCCTAGGTGAGTACAAATGCCCTTGCACATGCATGCATGTCACACACACACAAATACACAAACCCCAATAATCACAACCATTTACACCTCCCCAGGGGACAGTGCATACCCTCTGAGCAACCACATGATGACGCCAATCCGGAACCCCACCACACCACCCCAGGTAAGATACAACGCCGCCCATATTGCAACCACGGCCATAGTGGAGCGCACATTCGTAGTGCTCAAGTCACGTTTCCGCTCCCTTGACCGCTCTAGCGGGCAGCTACTCTATGCACCCCCAGTAGTGTGCAGGATCATTGTGGCAGCATGTGTCCTGCACAATGTTGCAACACGGCAGGGCGTACCGGTGGACATGGTGGTGCCCCCACATCCCCAACCACAGGCACAGGCGCTGCCCATGGGAGGGGACAGGGCACGTGGCGAGGAAGCCCGGACCCAGCTTGTGGCCACATTTTTCACCTAAACTCCCACCCCTGCGGAGTGCACACAGGCCTGGCACATACCAGGTGACAATCGATGATGACAAAGAGACAGTCAACTGTCACAACCCTACCACCCTGAGATAGTTGCCATGGAAGTGCCACATTGTCTGCATCCCTAGCTACTTAAACACAAGCTATCCTGTGTGACCAAAAGGCACAAATATGACATGACATGATATGGCATTTGTAACGTGCCTATACACAAGTATTTCAAGGTGTGATGAGGCAGGGAGGGGGGAACAAGGGAAGACAGACAATGATACTACTAGGCCAGGTGTCATTTAGATTGTGCAAGTGCAGGGGTAGGGGGAAGGGAAAAGTGCAAGGGGAAGGGGAGGGGGGGAGTGCAGTACAGGGTAAGTAGACTAAAAAACAAATACATAGGCCAGCTGGTGGCAACTGCAAAGGTAAGTGCAGACAAGTGCTGGGAAGGGGGGGCTGTAGGGATAGAGAGACAGTCCCGCAGTGCAGGGGTTGCCAGGGAGGCAGTGCAAGTGGAGAGTGGCTGGGCCAGGGACCGAGGTCGGTGAGAGTGGCCCAGTTGCAGATCCAGTGCAGTTCCAGTGAAGAATTTTGCAAGGGAGAAGCAGAGAGAAAGCAGAAGCAAAGAGGAAGGTCTTGAGGTGCTTCCGGAACCGGAGATGGTTCTCCTCAAGTTCCAGTGAGGCAGGAAGGCTGTTCCAGAGGGAGGCCCCTGCCGCGGAGAGAGATCTACCCCCAGCTAGTTGCTTTGAGAAGCGGATGATCCTGACATGCAAGGTGTGAATCACACACACCTGCAAAACAGGCCATGACCATCACTGTTATGTCACACAAACCCTCCCAAACCACAACATGACATGGCAAGCAATACCCATACACCAACACAGTACCAATAAGGTACACATTGCCATGTCAAAAATGTACAGTGGCATCAGACAATGATGCCTGACATGGAATCAGATGAAATGACTGACCAACAACCTCCCACCCAAAATAAGTCATTTCCAAATGCATTACAAAAGTTGTAGACGTAACATAACAATGAATGCCAATGAAACTCCTGCAACACACTGCTCAGCGCACAGCACTGTGAACAGCCATTGTGTGTGATGCACACCCTGAGCATCACATCTATGCAACAGACCACATCAAAAAGCAAATTAGGCATGTACAGGATCCATAATCAGTCACAGAACATGTGCTGCAGGGACACAGTGGGCACCAGAAGGCAAACAGAGTGTACACGTGGATATGCAAGGGTGGTTGTACATGTAGTGCATCATAGTGCAAGTGTGTGGGTCAGTAAGGACATGCACTCAACATATGCATGTGCAATCAAGTGACCATCAGTGTCCTCTACACATCACATGTGAACATTCACCATGTGTACACCCCAGCATATCAAACCGCAACTATCCCCTCACACCTGAAAGGTAAACACAACACATGAACAGGCATTGATCAGCGGAACACAACATGTACATAGGATACCACCATTACAATGTCAGGGTTCCCATCACACTGCAGGGCAAGGCAACTATCAACAACAAACCCCACCCTCCCTCACAAATGACCATGACGCACTGAACAACTGCACCTGGGTCATGGAGCCTTCAACCCTCAATTTCACCTGGCCACAGGATCACCCTTCCCCTTCGTCGCCATCTCCCACCTTCTGTGTAAAAAGATGCCTGCACCCTCAGAGTCCACCCTCATTTGCAAAATCACAAAATCCAAGCCAGAAAAACAAACCAGAACACCCTCCAGTAGATGACTTGACGTAGCAGTACCTCACAAACGCCAAGTACTACCACAATGATGTAACAACCAAGGTAGCACAGTAAAACAATGTCACAACAGGATGTGAACCATGTGTGGTACATAACATAGAATGATGCACCATGAACGGATGTGTACTGTCACAGGTCCCGTGTACAGGCGCGGGAGTGTCACGAAACAACCATCCCCACTGTGTCCCGGGTGCCTGCAAGGTCAAACTCACACAGGACTCTGAGACCCTGGTGGGGAAGGAGGGTCAGGGATATGCAGTCGGGACAGGTGTTGGCACACTGGATAACTGGAATGAGTGGCAGGAGAGGGGAGGAGGAATGACACATGAAAGTAGGGAATGCACGAAAATGTACTACCTGCATGAACACATACACAATCTGAACAAACTTGGACATCATTGTCATGGCCTTCTGTAGTGCAGGCTTAGGAGTGGCACGAACCAACCACCCCCTCTAGGGTTTTGGCGCCTGCAAGTTTGGGGCTTACACAGGCATCCGCAACCCCAGCGGGGAAAGAGGGTTAGAGAACGTTGCTTGGATAGGTACGGGAAGCAGGAACACCGGGTAGAGGGTACAGGGTTTAAAATTGGATAGGACTCCGGGTGATTAATGGAAAACAAACATACCAAATTGAATTACACATTCATCCATGCATTAGTGCACCCCCCAGCAAGCCTATGCAGAGCAGTTTGAAAGAAAAACAACAAGACACTTAGCTCTGGTTTTGTGTGCTGGCCCCCTGCCTGCGCACTCTCAGGTCCGGTTACAGGAGCACTGCAATGCTGCAAAGAGAACCACAGTTAATAATCTGTACGTGCCCATTACACAAAAACACACCACCAAACATGCCCCATAGCAACAAACTACTCTACAAACAGACAATCTGGTGTAGATGATTCGTACCCATATATAACTTTACCCCTGTGATGGGTCATACACAGTCAATGCAGTAAGTCAGCCGTCGGTGGGTGTGTGGCAAATGGAACACCAATGTATCACAATTCACACAACATGCAATGTTCCCTGGGTAAGCAGACAGACCCATATAGCAAGGCATGACTTCAGAACAAGTCGTGTTCCACCATGACCGAAACAAAGTTGGCAGTGCATGTATCAAAATGTACACGGAAATGAAATGCACTGCACCCGAGTATGTCCCTTGCTGTATTTCCCTGTGAGCTGCCCCTTTCCAGGTCTCGAAAGGCTACATGGTTGATACAAGTGCTTCAATGGACCTTGGTGTACCGGAGGGTATGTGCCACTGCCCCTGCAGGTGTCCCAGACAACCTTACAATCAACAGCCATCAGTCCACCAACACATCTGAGCTGCATTGTGTGCTTCAACACCAATATTCGTCCAAGCTCACCCTCAGTGCTGTGACTAAGCCTGCATGTGCAACTCGCCTGGTGCAAGCTTTGCTGTGTTGTGGTCCCCCTGTGCTGCTCACCTTGCCTGGAGTTCCTTGGAACACATCAGAAGTTCTAGGATGTAGGTCTGCAATCCCTGTATCTCTGCTTGTGCACACATGTGCATGTGGGCACCAACAAACGTGTCCAGAATTCAGACGTCCAATGGGCCATGTCTGCTGGCAAAGGTGCTCTGGAGGTTCATCCCCCTGCAGAAAGGGCATGAAACACATGATTAATGCTTTAAAGTCATCTGTGTGTGTCTCTTCAGGCATCTCATTACTGGACCATGTCAGAGACGTACATCAGAAATCACACCATCAGTCCGTCTTTCACATCCAAAGTGTCGAACACACTATCTACGGCATGAATTGCAACAAGCACGTGTACAGTAAAGATAAGAAACATACTACACAATGCATAGCAATGAATGTACACATTAATCATGAAACACCCCATCTAGCAAAAGCTGAACAGTGGACAATAACACTGCAATCATCCCCACTAGGGGTGTCAACACAAGTCACACAGCACCAGACATGCCACAGATATGACAGTCCAAAGCCCTTGTGTAATAGGTTGTCACAGAGAACCATCATTGCGAGCCCATGGATAAGGGATGCAGGAGTGGCATATGTGAGTCAAGGACCCCAAGCAGCAAACACATACACAAGACAAGCCTGAAGGGCCGAGCTGGAACAGACAGTGGATGCCTTCAAAATCCACAAAGCACCGCACCGTCACATGAAAGCACAATAGACAAGCACTTTTAAACTATATTAACTAATTACACTAACTATGAAAAACCTACATTACCTAATTAAACTAACTATCAAACAGAAACTTAACTAACTAAACTAAAAGAAAAATCAAAAATGGCCACATATGACCCGGGGGGGAGGGGAGGCACCCAGGAGGGGGGAGGTACAGGGTGCTGTTCAACACCCACATGCGATGATGCGGAGCCAAAAAAAAAAACCTCCATGGGCTCAACGCCTGCACAGCCCGACCTATGTGGGAGATAGATGGTCGTCCGAGTCTGGCTCATCCTGGAAAGGAGGACGTGGCACAGTAGCCTGGCCATGCCTAGCCACAGCTTGCCCCTCGTTGGCAGCAAGTCTGCCGGATGGGTGAATCTGGTTCTGTGTGGCGATGTGACGTAGGTCTGCATGCAGAACCTCATGTGATACACGTGCTTCCTCTTGCAAGGTAACACGTGTAACACAGAGTTCCTCCTGCAAGGCCTGGCTGGACAACCGCTGCACCTCCCGGCAAGCCTGTAGCTCAACCGAGATGGTACGCTCAAGCTGTGCAAACCTCTCCTCTGCCCGCTGCCTCTGGGACATCATAAGGACACCCAGAGTGGATTTGAGGAAAGCATACTCCTCCCTCAGGGCATCCATGTGCGCCTCTGCGTGAGCAGAAGTTGCTTGACGCAGAGACGACATTTCAGCCTGGCGTGCCCTGTCTGAGGCCGCCATGCCCAGCCTGAGCGAGCGGGCCGTGGACCGTGCCGCCTGCTGCTGGAGAAGCACCTGCCTAGCAGGGGGGAGCACAGATCGGGCCACACGCTCCATGCTCTCAGCGATGTTCTCCATTGCTGCCCCCTGCCGTTCTGAATTGGCAGTCATGTCTTGCTCCCACTCAGTATACTGCGGTTGCGCGCGGCGACCGCGTTGCCGGGCTTGACCCCTGCGGGACCCAAGGACCGGGGGTCCTCGCTGTGTTGGCATGGTCCGCGACTGCACGACTACATGCCCCGTCGACCTGATGTCCCAGGCACATCAGTGACTGGTGTGGAGGGTGACCCTGCGTCCCGATCCACCACAGGCGGGGGAACCAAGACTGTCTGATCCCTCAGTGCAGGTGTCGCAGACAGAGGAGTGTCCATATCAGAATCACTCACCCCTGACACATGGACTTGATGCTCATCCAACTCAACATGGACGTCAGAGTCATCATCAAGGCTGGACTCATAGGCAGCCAGAGACAAGATGGACTGTAGCACTTGGCGGTTTTCGTGGCCTACCACCCCACGACCCCCACTTGTGCCGGGTTGATGTAGTGGTAACAACCCTGTGTCTGGCATGACAACACCATCCTCCACCTCCATTGTGTCATCACCTGAAAAATAGAGAGAAAAAAGGTCACTACACATGTCAGAAGCACACAACACACACACACACCGACAACAAACGCATCAGGCAGACATGTGACACACAACATATAACCTGGCATGCATGCTGGGTCACCTTTGAATTGCTTCTGTGATCAGACCTGTTGAAAGGTGGCATTTTCCATTGAAGTGGGTCTATGCAGTGCAGAAAATGTGTACGCCACTCACTACCTACATGTACAAGGAGTCCATGGTGTGTGCCAGGAAACGTGAAGGCAGTGCAAGGTCAAATTCAGGCATCACATGCATTGTGCATTCAATGTGTACCATATCCAGAAGCCAAGCACTCCTCCACCCAAGTACAAAACCAGGGATGCCTAGCATGGTATCAAAAGGCTGACCATACACCTGTGTATTGACAGGCAGTGTTGACTGGCATCAGCAGCTTAATGTGATTCAAGTGACAACACTGCAAATGATGATGGGACAGTAAGCAGGACACATGATGAAAACTCTGGAGGCCGCACATGTGTGAAAAAGACACAACAACAGTTGGACAGAGTCATTGGCCATTGAACAGGCTGAGGCCTGTGAGCCACACAGATTGTCAGATCCTAAACATGTGTGCAACGCAGTACTGAGCCACAGTTGACATGGGAAGGCTGATGAGATGCCATGCAATGTATGTCACCCAGGACTTGTATTACAGTGATCATCCAGTCAAGGACACATAGGGACATGCGTGCAATGCACATGGAGCATGAATGGGCACTCATGTCCCTGCGGGACATCTGACCTATGCACAGTACAAGTGAGATACCCTGCATCAAGTACTAAGGCTGTACCACACGGCATATGTCTGGCAGATTGTACGCTGGAAGTTAGCACCTACACAGGACGCATGAACAGGAAAGTACACATTGGCAAGATTGAAGCAGACCAGTGCAAAGGTGGAACTGGGGTGCAGAGTGGCGGAGGAGGGGCAAGGGAGCATGCCTACATGGAGTCCCCGCATGCAGGCAGAGGAGACATGCACGTCAGTCATGCAATGACATTGTGCCTGGGCTGAGAGGAAGGTCACCCCACGCCACATGCAGAAGGGCCAGTGAGCTGGAACATGGACCGGAGGGGCATACTTGTAACCAGCATGTCAGTAGGGTGCAATAGTGGTGATGCGGACAGTCCCCGTCTGCTCCACATGTCCACCAAGCAGCAGAGCAGACATGCATCACGGAAGCATTGCATTACTTACACATCAGAACCATGTACACGTCACATGTAGTGGCAATCATGCACAACACATCCCACAAGTGAAACACACACGTCCTCAACAAACACGCATCAACACTCACTGGACTGGGCATCAAAGTCCAGCATCTCTCCCACTCCTTCGACCAATTCAGGTGGTATGAACTCCGCAACGAGTGCCTCATGCGGAGTGAGCTCTTCCTCCTCTGGTGCAGGCCCACCGCCAGTCACCAGAGTCAAGTTGTAATTAGAGGCACGCTTAGCCTTAGTGCTGCGTTTGATGTAATTCCAATGCTTTTTGCACTCTTGCGCCGTGTGCACCTCATGGCCGAATGAACTGACATGTTCCGCAACATGCTTCCAGTGGGTGTCATGTTGGGCAGCCGTAGTCTGACTATTGGCACCCACTAGCATGTCACGGCTGTGGCCCTGCACGTAGCCCACGAGGAAGTCCAGTTCCTGCTTGCAGAAAGGCTTCTTCCTCGACGTGCAGGAGGTCGTTGCTGTGTGCGGGGTCCCAGCCTGTGCTGCAGGTGCAACCTTCTTCCTCTTGGACTGTGGCGCAGAGCCTGGCTGGCTAATGCCGCCCTGACCAGTATGGCCAGTGGGTTTGGTGGATTGAGCCAAGGGAGTGGCAGGTGGAAGGACAACCAAAGGCCTGACTTGTGTCAGTGGCATCTGGGTGCCCTCTAATCGACCCTGCGCAGCAACATCAGCTGTGGCAGGGTCATGGACCGCAACGGTCCTGGTTGGCAGACTCACAACCGGGGTGTTGTTGGGTGCATCTGCCCCTGCACTTGCCAACACCCGGCTGTTCGGGGCAGCAGATGACATAACTGCCCCAGGGACACGTGTCTTTGTCTGAGCAGCCCGGCCTGCCCCTATGGTTTCCCTCCTGGCCTGTTGGAAATCTACCAAGGGCTCCTCAAGTGCCAACACAGCCTGCGCTGGCAGACCCTGAGCCTGGGTGGTGGTGTCCACAGCTGCACCTGCAGCTACCACTACCCTTGGGCCCGTAGCAGTCTATGGAACGGACTGCCGGGTCACACGGGCGCCAGTGCCAGATGCAGAAGCTGCATTCCCCGGAACCACAGGGGTGGTGGCATGACTGAACCGACAAATGGCACAACATTGTGCTTAAGTGGCACACCACTGCCTCTTCCCCCTCTGTGGCCGCCCTGGACACCCTGGAGTCCCCCTACTCCCTGGTCACCCCGGCCACGTCCCCGACCATGCCCACCACGAGGAGTACGCCCAGCTGAGGCGCCCCTCACCTTTGGTGTCCTCCCAACCATGGCACAGATGTAGTAGTGCCGGCACAGATGGAGTAGTGCCAATGGGAGGTGTACACCACAATTGACCAGGGCAATTGGGGTGAAGGGGGTGGGAAGCAAGATGTTAACAGCCCACCTGCACCTGCAAGGCTGTATGTGACCCCGGTGATGTAGTGACGGGTCACGCAACGCTTAGGCACCCCAAAACTGCAGTAAAACCGTGCACGCAACCCTGCAGCCTACGTGCGTGGATTCAACCTCCCGCAGTACGCGGTGGCACCCAGTAACACGAATAATGCGTGGAACACGAAGGCTACTATGACATCGAAAATGGGTGCGATACACAGGGGCACCCGCAGTGGGAAAAAGAGCGTGTGCGACTCACCTTCTGACTAGCGCGATGCAGAAAAACACGCGTAGCCAATACCCCCGCCAAAAGAAGAGATACGTCCTTGATAGCTGTGAAATTGTGATGGCGCGCAAAACAACAGGAAGCAGCAACACACGTCGGTCTCCACGAAAGGCACGTACAGCGAACTGCTGGCCCCGCTCACCTTTAACCCGTGCTGAGGGAAGCGACCACGCGCGTCACTTACGCGCATGGGCCCTTTCCTCGGATTACACGCGGACGTGCAGTTTTTCACGCGCGCTGATACGCCCATGCACGCCTGCGCGCGTCACGTCACAGAGGCGCTTGCGCTTGAAGGGCCTTCTGTCCAATGAAATTGCGTATACGTGTAGACGTGCTTACGCGCTAAGGGCCTTTCCTCTAATTACACGCTGACGTGCAGAATTTTCACGTGCCAAATCATTCCGTATCAAGCTGGCCACGCGTAAGCACACGGAAGACCACGCTCCTGCCCAGAAGGCCAAATTACTGCCCCCCAGAACCCCGAGCACGCTCCCACCTGCCATCTGCTGCTGCCTGACTGCCTGCTGCCCACGTGCCCTGCCATTTGCTGTCTGCACATCAGCCAGGGGTGCTGTTGCTGTGACCACCCCTGCTGGAACCGAAGACTCCCGACTGGGATTCCATCGCTCCACAGCCCAGCCCCAGGACCCAGTTGCCCACCCACTCCTGCCTCTGGGGTTGTCATGTCGGGCACTGCAACATCTGGCACCACTGACAACCCCCGGCCAGAGAGGCAGAGGGGCACCAGCTTCACTGCCACCGAAGTTGGTGTCCTGGTGGAGCAAGTCCTGGGGCAGTATGATGCCCTCTTCGGAAGTTCCCGCGCCGACAAGGAAGGACGGACTCGGATCTGGACGGACATTGTGACTGCCATCAACGCGGAGGGGGTGGCAGTCCGCGACTTCCAACATGTCAAGAAGCGCTGGGAGGACTTCAGGTCCAGGACCCTCAACAAGGCCCGGCGCCTCTTGAAGGCAGCAGATGCTAAGGGGCGCCGGAGCAACTTCTCGGAAGATCAGATGAGGGTCCTGGAACGCATATCCCCAGCGCTCCACGTCCAGGTCCTTGAGAGGCAGACCCGTCTGGAGTCGAGCGGTAAGTGTACATGTATCATGATTGTAAGCTGTGCGTGTGGTGATGTGCACAGTAGTGTGAAGGTTGCACATCTGTTTGTATGGGGCCGAGAATGGGTGGGGGTGTACAGGGCCGTGAGGCTAACACATGCGAGGGCTGTCATGTGTGAGGCATGGATGGTGCTTGTGTGTGTAGGCTTGCATGCCAAATGCAGTTGTGTGGGCACACATGTTTGGATGAATGTGTATGTAAGTAGGCATGTTCGTGATGTCACGCATGTATGTTGTTTTCAGCTGCATGTATCAGCACTGTATACATGTGCATGTGTGTGTATTTGACAAGGGTGCAACAGTGATGCAACATGGATGCATGTGACAGTGGGATGTGGAAGCCTGATTGGCAGATGTGACATGGATGCCCATCTGAACACTGCGACAGTTGGCAGAGGTGTACACATGCATGCAAGTGTGGTGGTGTGCGTGCATGTGTAGTGCACTCTCTGTGTTGAATGTGATGTCTGGCTCACCTTTGCCTGTTCATGCTGTTGTATGTGTATGGATGGTGGTATCAGTTGCGATATGGCTGTGGTATGGCTCATGTGTGCAAGTTGAAATGACATGTGTGTTGGCGATTGTGATGCCATGTCTGAGGTTTGCCAATGCCACTCATGTACAACTGTCATGTGTGTGTGTGTCCATTGTACAGTGCCCTGATGCCTGTGTTTTATTTCTCCCTGTCTGCAGCGTCAACTGATGAAGAGGGCGGAGAAGGTGCTGTGGAGCAGAGCGGCGGGGATCGCATCGCCAGCCAGAGACGCAAGGCCCGGCTCCCCTCCCAGGTTGTGATCTCGTCGGGGAGTGAGGAGTCTGGTGCCGCGTCCCAGGCCGCAGCTGCCGGGGGGCGGTCCAAGAGGCGGAGGCTGGAGTTGGACTCCTCGGCAGCAGAAGGGGCAGCAGGGAACCCACAGGGCCCAACGGGGGAAGATGGCACGGAGTCATCCATGTTGGTGGGGGGTTTGGTGGAGGAGTAGGCCGTGCAAGCAACAGAGACGGGGTCTCGAGGTGGGGATTCCACTGGTGCTAGTGGTGCAGTGCATGACCAGGGACAGGAGGCAGCACAGGCCGCCGCGGAGGTGCTTGTGTGCAATCCTGTCCCTGATCCTGTCACTGCATCATCTTGCACCAGCAGGGATGCCTACGTCCAGACCCGTTTTCAGGCAGGGGATGAGCTCACGACAACTGGCCTTCCTCTGCCTGTGGACGTGGCTATCCGGGTCCGGGTTGAGCCTGTCCTGACTGGTGTGGCGTTGCGTCAACGGGCCATGCAAGATGACATGCAGTCTTTTCATGAGGAGACTGCACGTCATCTTGAATGGCTCGTTGACCGCGTCGGCCTACTGGGACAGGTCACCCAGGCCGGATTCCTTCGTTTGATGGGGCTTGCTACTACCCCCTCCTCAACTGAACCCCCTATGCACCAGTCGTCCTCCGTGCCATCTTCCCACCCATTAGTCACCTGGGTGCCCTGTGGAGCTGCCTCTGACGGTGCAGCCAGGCTGGTGGAGGAGGCCTCCCTGCCACAGTCGGGAGTCAGACGTCCAGCAGGGGTGGCCACATCAACGACTGCACCCCAGCCAGCGGAGGATGTGCAGGCAGCAGGAGGCAGTGCACGGGCAGAGGCGCAGCAGCAGCAGTACCGTGGTGGGAGCCATGATGGCTCGGGGCCTTCAACATCGGAGGGGCAGGCATCGGCCGGCGGGCAGGAGGACCCAGGATGGGAAGTGTCTTCCGTGTGGCAGCGGTTGGGCCACGCCATAGATGCGGAGCGGCAGCGGGCGGAAGAGGCACGGCTAACGATGGTCAGGGTGGAGAACTCCATGCGGAGGGCCCTGATGCGGGCCGAGTGCCTCGAGGCAATCCGCAGGGGGTTGGAGGTGGACATGTCGACGGCCCTGCGGACCCTCGGGGCCATGGAGGAGGACCGCCTACGGGACATTGAGCAGGAGTTCGATGATGCCCTGGCCCGGGACATCCAAAAGTGAGCCATCGGACTAGCCCGCTGCCCTTGTAAATAGTTCTGTAGTTAGTGTTAGGTTTCCTTTGGTTTTGCATTTTTTTTGGACCTTTTGGACAATGGGCCACATTTTTGCATATAGTTTTTTTTTATTAGGTTGTGTTATTAGATAGGTTTCATTTCTTCTGTTGGGATAATGGACCCTGGATTGTTTATCTGTATATAGTTGACTGTTGGATTTTCATTTTTTTTATGATTTACACATGGAGCAATGGTTTTCGATTTTAATTTTCCATTGGATTTACTTTTGTGGACTGTGACTTTGGTTGGACACCTTTCCTTTGGATTATGATTTGTGGTTTTGCATTATTTCACGGACATGCTGGTTTTTATTTTTTTAAATTCCCATTTTTGTTTGTTTATTTTTGATTTAATTTATGTTGCTTTTAATGCATCTTTTTTGTTCAAACTTCAATGTGTAGTATCATCTCATTGGTTTCATGCATATCATGATATGGGTTTTGAGATTCACTGACACCAATTGGGTGTATGTGAGGGACATGTGTTCATTTCCAAACTTGCAATTGGGGTTCTATCATGTTATTGCCATTTCTAAGTGGGTGGATGCAATACTCGGGTGGGTATTTGGTATTTGGTATTTGGAGGCTGACCATAAGGGCCAGGGATCTAGATTGTGGCTGGGGGACATGTGTGGGGGCCTGGTGGAGGGTGCCCTGCACTGCTGGGGGGTGGGGGTGCAGGGGGACATGAGTTGGGCGCCTGGTGGAGGATGCCCTGCACTGCCGGTGGGTGGGGGTGCTGGGAGACATGAGTTGGACATGAGTGGGGGCCTGCTGGCAGGTGCCCCACAGTGCTGGGGGGTGGGGGTGCTGGGAGACATGAGTGGGGGCCTGGTGGAGGGTGCCCCTGGATGCTGGGGGGTGGGGGTGCAGGGGGACATGAGTTGGGTGCCTGGTGGAGGGTGCCCTGCACTGCTGGGGGTGCTGGGGGACATGAGTGGGGGTGCAGGGTAGTCCCCCGTGGTGTGGGCTGCCTGCAGGGGCCATGGAGGTTGTGGAGGGTGCCCTGCACTGCTGGGGGGTGGGGGTGCTGGGGGACATGTGTGGGGGCCTGGTGGAGGGTGCCCTGCACTGCTTGGGGGTGGGGGTGCTGGGGGACATGAGTTGGACATGAGTGGGGGCCTGCTGGCAGGTGCCCCACAGTGCTGGGGCTTGGGGGTGCAGGGGGACATGAGTTGGACATGAGTGGGGGCTTGCTGACAGGTGCCCCACAGTGCTGGGGGGTGGGGGTGCTGGGAGACATGAGTGGGGGCCTGGTGGAGGGTGCCCCTGGATGCTGGGGGGTGGGGGTGCAGGGGGACATGAGTTGGGTGCCTGGTGGAGGGTGCCCCACAGTGCTGGGGGGTGGGGGTGCAGGGGGACATGAGTTGGACATGAGTGGGGGCCTGCTGGCAGGTGCCCCACAGTGCTGGGGGGTGGGGGTGCAGGGGGACATGAGTTGGACATGAGTGGGGGCCTGCTGGCAGGTGCCCCACAGTGCTGGGGGGTGGGGGTGCTGGGAGACATGAGTGGGGGCCTGGTGGAGGGTGCCCCACAGTGCTGGGGGTGGGGGTGCAGGGGGACATGAGTTGGACATGAGTGGGGGCCTGCTGGCAGGTGCCCCACAGCGCTGCGGGATGGGGGTGCAGGGGGACATGAGTGGGGGCCTGGTGGAGGGTGCCCTGCACTGCTGGGGTGTGGGGGTGCTGGGGGACATGTGTGGGGGCCTGTTGGAGGGTGCCCTGCGCTGCTGGGGGTGGGGGTGCTGGGGGACATGAGTTGGACATGAGTGGGGGCCTGCTGGCAGGTGCCCCACAGTGCTGGGGGGTGGGGGTGCTGGGAGGCATGAGTGGGGGACTGGTGGAGGGTTCCCCACAGTGCTGGGGGTGGGGGTGCAAGGGGACATGAGTTGGACATGAGTGGGGGCCTGCTGGCAGGTGCCCCACAGTGCTGGGGGGTGGGGTTGCAGGGGGACATGAGTTGGACATGAGTGGGGGCCTGCTGGCAGGTGCCCCACAGTGCTGGGGGGTGGGGGTGCTGGGAGACATGAGTGGGGGCTTGGTGGAGGGTGCCCCTGGATGCTGGGGGGTGGGGGTGCAGGGGGACATGAGTGGGGGCCTGGTGGAGGGTGCCCCACAGTGCTGGGGGGTGGGGGTTCAGGGGGACATGAGTGGGGGCTTGGTGGAGGGTGCCCCTGGATGCTGGGGGGTGGGGGTGCAGGGGGACATGAGTGGGGGCCTGGTGGAGGGTGCCCTGCACTGCTGGGGGGTGGGGGTGCTGGGAGACATGAGTGGGGGCCTGGTGGAGGGTGCCCCTGGATGCTGGGGGGTGGGGGTGCAGGGGGACATGAGTTGGGTGCCTGGTGGAGGGTGCCCTGCACTGCTGGGCGGTGGGGGTGCTGGGGGACATGAGTGGGGGTGCAGGGTAGTCCCCCGTGGTGTGGGCTGCCTGCAGGGGCCGTGGAGGTTGTAGAGCGAACACCTGGGAGGACCCACACGGCCAATTCACGTGTAGTACTCCACGGAACCCCTGAAATACACGTACCCTGCTGATATCGCATGTGGAACTTCCCGCGCACCCCTGATATACACGTACCCTGATGGAATCGCGTGTGGAACTTCCCACGCACCCCTGATATACACGTACCCTGATGGAATCGCGTGTGGAACTTCCCGCGCACCCCTGAAATACACATACCCTGCTGATATCGCGTGTGAAACTTCCCGCGCACCCCGAAATGTACGTACACAGGACATTCGCGTTTGGAACTTCCCGCGCACCCCTGATATACACGTACCCTGATCGAATCGCGTGTGGAACTTTCTGCGCACCCCTGAAATACACGTACCCTGCTGAATTCACGTGTGTAACTTCCCACGCACCCCGAAATACACGTACCCAGGACATTTGAGTGTGGAACTTCTCGCGCACCCCTGAAATACACTTACCCTGCTGAAATCGCATGTGAAACTGCCCGCGCACCCCGAAATACACGTACACAGGACATTCGCGTTTGGAACTTCCCGCGCACCCCTGATATACACGTACCGTGATGGAATCGCGTGTGGAACTTTCCGCGCACCCCTGAAATACACGTACCCTGCTGAATTCACATGTGTAACTTCCCGCGCCACCCGAAATACACGTACCCAGGACATTCGCGTGTGGAACTTCCAGCGCACCCTTGATATACACGTACCCTGATGGAATCGCATGTGAAACTTTCCGCGCACCCCTGAAATACACGTACCCTGCTGAATTCACGTGTGTAACTTCCCACGCACCCCGAAATACATGTACCCAGGACATTCGCCTGTCGAACTTCCAGCGCACCCCTGGAATATACGTACACAGGACATTCACGTGTGGAACTTCCCGCGCACCCCTGATATACACGTACCCTGATGGAATCGCGTGTGGAACTTCCCGCGCACCCCTGATATACACGTACCCTGATCGAATCGCGTGTGGAACTTCCCGCACACCCCTGAAATACACGTACCCTGCTGATATTGCGTGTGAAACTTCCCGCGCACCCCGAAATACACGTACACAGGACATTCGCATTTGGAACTTCCCGCGCACCCCTGATAGACACGTACCCTGATGGAATCGCGTGTGGAACTTTCCGCGCACCCCTGAAATACACGTACCCTGCTGAATTCACGTGTGTAACTTCCCGCGCACCCCGAAATACACATACCCAGGACATTTGCGTGTGGAACTTCCCGCGCACCCCTGAAATACACGTACCCTGATGAAATCGCGTGTGAAAATTCCCACGCACCCCGAAATACACGTACACAGGACATTCGCGTGTGGAACTTCCCGCGCACCCCAGTGATACACGTACCACGCTCGCACAGGGCCAATCGCATGTGAAACTTCCAGCGCACCCCAGTAATACACATACCCAGCTGAAATCACGTGAGGAACTTCCCGCGCACCCCAGTGATACACGTACCCCGCTTGCCGTGCTGGTACAGGGTTAGCGCAGCCCTTTGCACTGGATTGGGGATTTTGATGGCTTTTCCCTGCGCAAGGGGCGTTCTTGGGGGCGTAACTGGCGCTGCTGCAGGCTCGCTGCGCCACTGTACGCCACGGCTGGTTTTGGTGGCTGGAATCCATGAATACGCTGTGCGCGGAAATGTATTTTAGCGCACGCGGCTGGCGCAGGGATTCGCACGCGCACACTGTGCGCCAGCCGCGTGCGCCACTTGTGCGCTGAATTCTATGAATTAGCCCCTAAATATCATGCCATCTGCAATTATGCTTTTTTCACTTTTTTATAGCACCCACAGGGCAACAGGGAGGGGACAGGGGATGATAGAAAATATAATTACAATAATGAATACTTAATTATTTAAATAAGCCAGTGTTCAGAACGTGCACGTGCAGAGGGGATGTTGGTAAGGGATAGGTGCTGTGGTGCTGATGGTGAGCAGCAGTTGAAGTGCTATGAAGAAAGTGTAAGTGCAACCTCCAAGGGGAGGGTGAGCCGAAGCAAGTGCAGAGGATGGACAGCAGCTGAGATCATAATAAGTGGGAGGTCAGGGCCCTAAGGATCCATAAGGGCCCTGCATTTCAGTAAAGCTACTATGTGATTAGCAAGGGAGGGGGGTGAAGGAAGAGGCGAAGGGGAAGGTCTTGAGAATTTTCCGAAACGTAACAAGGTTCTGCTCTAGACGAAGAGGAAGGGGGAGGGTATTCCAAAGAAGGAAGCCTGCTGAGGAAAGAGAACAACTACCTGCTCTCTGTATAGCAAACCGCTTCACATGCAAGGAGTTAGTGCCAGAGGAACACAGGTGTCTAGAGGGGGAGTATTTGGTCAGAAAGAGTTGCAGATAGAGTGGTCCCTGACCTCAGACAGCCTTGTGGATGTGTGCAGAGGGATTTTAATTTAATCCATGAAGCAATTGGGAGCCAGTGGAGAATTTGTAGGGCAGGAGATATGTGGTCGCTGGGCTTGAGGCCAAGAATACATCTCACTGCTCTATTCTGGATTAGCTGGAGGGGTTGCAGAGTGGACAATGGTAGATTAAGGAGGAGGCTGCTGCAATAGTCAAGCCTGGAGAGAACCAGAGCATGGGTAACATTGAGTCTCTGGGTGAAGGTGAGGAAAGGTAGAATTCCTTTCACAAGGAGGAGCTAAAAGTGGGACTTTTTGACATGTCCTCTGTATGAGGGAGGAAGGAGAGAGAGGTGTTGAAGATAATTCAGAGATTCCTGGCTTTAGAGGAGGGAGCAAGGGGAGGCTCCATGAAGGAAGGGGGATAAGTAATCCGCCACTCCCTAATTTTTTGTTAACGTGGGCTCAAAAATCTGTCGGAAGGGAGAGCCTCAAAGCAGTATAAATATGTGTAACAGATTGACTACCCTTCTCTAGGGGTCCTGTATGTAACACACGATCCCCGTTTTGTAAAAGGTGTATGTTGTATGAAAGGTATGACTGATGATTATTAGAACAAACGTTGTAATGTTTTTTAAGATGCTTTTATAAAAAATATTAAAGAGATTTATGTTCTGAAAAACTGCATTCAGCTTAAATAACTGTCCCCACTAAGGTGATAATCCTACTAATCATATAAGTAGGTGCCCTTCACCCTATGCTGTGTTACATACAGGACCTCTAGAGAGGGGTAGTCAATCTGTTACACATTTTTATACTCCCATGAAGGAAGGCCACAGAGAAGGGAAGAAGTAGGGTGCTGAGGTCCCAATAGGGAGGATCTCAGTGTTGCTGGCGTTGAGGCAGGGATCATTAGAAGCACACCAAACCCGAATGGCAGAGAAGCAGTCGGGGATGAAGGAGGAAGCAAGGGCATCTGTAGGAAGTTTGAAGAAGAGTTATGTGTCATCCGCATAATACTGGAAGTTAGGGGAGAAGGAGGAAATGAGGCGTGCATGCAGAATAAGGTAGATTTTAAAGAGCCAAGGTGAAGAATGGAGCCCCGGGGGACACCACAGGTGGAGGAAGTACACTGATCATTTGTTTTTCTTTTATAATCATGTCCTTGTTTTTTAATTCACAATCCTATAATTCTTTTCTGGTTTGTTGTGTTTTATTTGTATCTTGTATCTTGCAAGTGAGTCAGTTTTGCAAACAACACCAAGTCCTTTTGCTGAAAAGAAAAATCAAAGTATTACAATCTTGTGATGTTTGTCCTTGTTGTTAATGTTTGCTGTATATTTTAAGACTGAATGACCGTAGCAATAGTCCAAACCTAGAGTTAACTACATTGAAACCAATGTCTGTGTAGAAGAATGTCTTGCTCCAAGGGTAATGTTAAATTATTCAAAAAGAACAACCAGATTAAGACAAAGCCGATATCAGATGAATAAGACTGTTTGCAAGATGATAACCCCCTTAAACTGCTGGTGGCAAACCCATCACAAGGCCTAAAGGCTGCCCATATCGATGCCATAGATTTCCTTGATGCAAAGAAGTGTTCATCACTGCATTTGGGGTTTCCTTCAGGCTCTCCAGTATTTCATCTTTTCCCCCTTCTTTGGTCAAGAGGGTTTTTTTCCAGGGGACTCCAGTTCATCCAGGGACCACCTCCCTGGATCTAGAGGTCCAAGGGCTCTGGTGAGGTAAGCTGTTAGTATCTAAATCAGAAGAGAAATAGACTTATTAATTATCAAGTACACCAGACCCATTAATTTCCTTTCTTGTTGGAGTTTACTTGAGAGAAAGATGTGGATTAAGCAACATAATACATTCCTATCGCATTTGTACTATTCATGAAGTTTTGATAATAACCTGTAAATAAAAATGCGGATTAAACATCGAAATACGCTACAACAGCATTTCCTTTCATAACTGGCTGGAAATAAAAATGTGGGTTAAACATAAAAATATACACCATAACATTTTCTTTTATAATCATTTAGCAGGACAGTGTGAATTTAGTATCAATTTGGATCCCCTATCAATCTGTGCAAATAACAATCTGGAACATCTAACAGTCTAGTCCTACATCTACTCTTTGTTTTGTTTCCTACTTACACCTTGCTCTTATATTTCCATACACCTGTACTCACATGTTTTATTCCACCTTTTCCATTCTTATTTTAATATTTACATTTACACCTACTTACCTGCTATGGCAAATCCCTCCAGAGCAAATGTCATCTGTTTTCCTGCTTTCCCTTCAGCGTAACAAATATATCTTTCATCCCCTTTTGGTTTCTTCAGCTTGCTCCAGCCTTTACACCTCTTGCTTCAAATAAAATGGCTTGATCTGGTTATAAGGACAAATTGTTCCAAAGCCCCATCTCCTCCATTTTTCATAATTCGGTAGACCACAGGTGAGACTGTGTCCACAATTTTGTATGGGCCATGACAGTATGAGAGCAATTTTGCCTTCTTGTGTTTATCTTTCCCAAAATCGAACTTAAGGACCTAATCATCTACTTCATACTCCCTCACAGATATCTTTTTATTACAGTATGATTTGGTGCTCTCAGCGCTCTTTCCAGATTCCACTGTGTGAACGCAAATACATGCTGCAAGTCCATCCTTAGCTCCTCCACATATTCGTGAATCGTGGTTGCATTTACCAGAACCTGTTTGTTGGTCTGGTATAATAAATGTTGTGGCAAAACCATGTTCCTGCCTGTTGGAATCTCCTGTGGATGGAGGTTTGTGGATTTGGATGGTGTGGACCTAATAGCCATTAGCACCAGTGGGAGTCGCAAATCCCAACTGGATTCTGATTCAGATACAAACTGTTTCAAAATATCAATGATTGATCTATTGCAATGTTCCACACCTCCAGAAGAAGATGGCCATTATGAAATGTGATGTTTCCTTTTCACTCCAAACATTTTCCACATCTTTGTCATCATTGCACTGTTGAAATGACTTGCACGGTCTGATTCTATTCTTTGAGGCAAACCAAACCTAGAGAAAATATGGTTGACCAGCAGTGTGGCTTCTGTTTGTGCATTGCAGTCAGGTTCTGGAATGGATTCCAACCACTTGGACGTTAGACGAGTGGCCGTCAACATATATCTGTTTCCCCGTCCTGATCTTTGCACAGTACCAATAAAATCAATTTGTAAATCTGACCATGGAATTGTCAGACCTCTTTTCATTATGGCGCCCTACTTGGTGGGGAAGTAGGTTGAAACTGTGCACACACCAAGCATCCCCTTGTATAGAACTCTATATCGTGGGACATACATGGTCAGTAAGCATGTTCATTTAAGATTTCCATTGTTTTCTGGGACCCTATGTGACCCGCATTTATGGCATCATGGGCATGATGTAGCATCATTCCCTGAAATGACAATGGCATCACCCATTGAATTTGGCTTGACACAGAATGCCGAATCATCAGTCCATCTTGTAATCAAAAAAATGTCTTCTTGTTCTATAATAACATCCTCAGTTCTTCCCTCCCTTTCCAGTGCTCCTCAGTCAGAGGAGTTTGCACTGCATCTGGTAAATGGTCATATAATAGGCCTAAAATTGGGTCCTTTTTTGTGCTTTGACCAAGTCCTGATCAGGGGTATCAAAACCCTACTGTGCCACCAGCTGATCAACTATCCCCTGAGATTTGGAGCTTATTATTGCATCCACCTGAATTTCACCAAGTAGGTGCTCAATAGGAAATAACTCCCCCATCGCGCTCCCAATTTGCCTAACTGATCTGCCTTGTCATTCCCTTCCTTGTCCTTCCCTGGTGTTTTCAGATGACCTTGTATTTTACTCCAGTGAATGGTCAGGTCATTTTCTGAAACAAATGTATCTGTGGCTTGAATCATTTTACCATGGTTAAGTGGTTTCTTGTTATAAGCGACCATTCTTCTCAATTTCCACCCAGGTAAGTATATCACAAAACTATGTCAGACGTAATAAGAATCAGTGACTAAAACAATTTCTTTGAATGTATTTTCTACCGTTGTGGATATTGCTTTATAGATGGCAGCCAGCTCTGCAACTTGACTGCTTTTGGGGCCTAACCTCATGCTCACTCTTGGAATGCAATTACACTTGACCCACAAATTCCCTATTCCTGCCACCAATTCTTTTTCAACATCGCCTCCCACGTGGTATGCACATCCATCTACATACATGGTTGGGAGATCCCTGCATGTCTCTTAATTGAATGCCTTGTTTGGAGATTGTTCATATTAAGTTACATTTGTTTCTAGTTCTGTGTTATCAGAGGCACAGACATCTGCACAATCATGCAAATCTGCCAGTGCCTGAGCAACTAGGCTTTTTTTATTCTGTCCATATCTCACTTACACTGGGACTCCCTACAACGCCAAGGTCGATGATGTGATTCTTGACTGGGCCACATTTCCTGATCTGATTCTTTTACTCTGTACAAATTGTAGAGGCTGATGACTTGTTTCAACAATCATCCAATCCCGCTGAATAATGGGGCAGAAATGTTGTAATGCCCAGACTGTGTTCAAAAGTGATTCTTCGCATTTGATACATTTTGTTTCTACCTGTGACAATGCTTTGTTGGCATATGCAATGGATTTGCTATTTGCGTTGTGCCTTTGGTACAGGACTGCTGACATACATTGATCTGTGAATCCTATCTCTGTAAAGAAATCCTGATTCATTGTTGGATAAGCTAAACATGAGGCTTTCATCAAACAGTCCTTTAATTTAGACACTGCTTCACTTTGTTCCTTTCCCCATATCCAGGGTACCCCTTGCTTCAATAATTTAGTCAAAGGTTGTGTAATATCAGCATAATCTTCAATCAATTTCCTATTGTAACTCGTCATTCCTAACACACTCTTCAGGCCTTTCACATTGGTGGAATTATTTAATTTCTGAATAGCTTCTACCTTTTTCTTTTGTGTATTTAACCCATGCTCTGTTACTTCATGCCCTAGAAAGTTTACCCTTTTTCTACACCGCTGTGATTTCTGTAATTACAACTTTGCCTAAGCCTTTTGTAACTGACCAGGCACATGTCTAATTTCATTGAAGTGACTTTTTAAGTGTTCATTTTTGATTAGCACATCATTCACATAAATCACAGTTCCTCTCTCTGCTGCATCTGGAAGTGCTTTGTGCAGGAATATCCCAAACTCACCCCCACTAGTGATATACCCAGAGGGGGTTGTATTCCATGCATATTGCAATCAATTAAAGGAGAAGGCAGATAGATTTTGTATATTTTCAGAAAATGGCATGGACCAGTACCCTGCTGTAAGATCCAGAGTGGTACCCACCGTTGACCCTTGAACCTGTGCTAGGCCTTGATCAATAAATGGAAGTGGCCACCTTGAAACAGGTACCCTATTGATTAGTTCTCTCAAGTCTGCACACAAGCGCCATAGACCATTGGGCTTTAGCACACCTAATATGGGAGTATTTGAAGTACTGTGTATAGGCCTAATGTTTCTTCTGGATTTAAAATGTTTCTAATGACTCCAGACAAGCCAAGGGTAACCTATATTGTTGGACTACTACTGGCTCCCTACCATAGCCTTCGGGTAGTGTGACAACATGCAAATCAGTCAGCCCACAATCATCAGCATCTTTAGCAAATACCTCTTTAAACTCCATGAATATTTTCCTCAACTGATCTCTTTCATCTTCATGTGTGCAAGCATCTGCAGCTTGAATTTGCTCCTCTATCATTTTAGAGAATTCTGGGAAATCCTTCAAACGTGGGACTTCTGTGCTTTCCTCTAATTGTGTGGCAGTTTCTCTTTGTAAAGCTGCCACCCTCAAATATTTTGGCACATCAGCCTCCATTTCAATTTGGTGTATTTCACCTTGCTGCTCTTCTCTTTCAGATTCACCCACTTTAAAAAGGATACAATTATCCTGATGACAGCAAATTAATTCTGGTTTGTAGGGGTAAACAGACTTAATCCTGAAAGGCCCCTTTTGTTTGGAATCCAATGACTCATTCAATGCACCCTGTGAAGTTAAATGGCTTTCAGGGATGTTCCCAATTACTGGGTTGTTTAGATCAGCAGTTCAATGGGATTCCTGCACTGCCATCCCTAATGCTAGATTCTCTTCCAAATGAATGTCTTGACACCCCTTTTTATTCACCAGTATTCAAAGGGCGCCATCCCCGATCTCTGCTCGTGGTGTATATTCACATTCTAGCCCGTGCTGTCTTATGGATTCATTTAGGCACACAAATGCACTAGGCCCTTTCATCTGGTGTCCCTTTCTGTGCTTTAATGATATTGTAAATTGCCTGCTGAAAGCAGGAATAGTGACATGCTTCTTTACCTGAAGTTAAATTGCATATAGCATCATTTGGGCACAATGGTAAGCGTGTTTTCTTTCCTCAAATTCAGGTGCTGCTCCACCCAGCCTAGACTAGATCTTCTGATGCAAGAAACCTAAAACCACAGAGATTAACTGCATGATATAATTTCCCTAATAGAATTTATTTTGGTTCCACTTACATTCTAAAACCCAAAAAGTGAGCTGTGGAAGGTTTTGAATTAATCTGAACCACTGGCATTGCTCTGGGCAAACGTCCACACCGCCATTTTATAGCCCATTTGAGACTTTGCAAAAGGGCTTCAGCCATGTGTAAATCAGACAGGTGTTGCCACCAATGGGAGCAGCTCTACCTAAACTGTTTTGCATTAGTCAACCCGAGTAGGACGGGTATGGCAGACGTGGGTGGTGTGCCTGCTGGGCCTAGAGACGCAAGCTTCTCTGCTCAAATGAGGCCCAACAAGGCTGAAACATGATTGGGGATGATTTTGGTCTCATGCTGAAGGGATGTGACCTAGCAGTTCGGGCTGGACTGTCCCTTTTTGGTGAGA
The DNA here is from genome assembly GCF_040938575.1 of Ambystoma mexicanum. Classification (NCBI taxonomy): domain Eukaryota; kingdom Metazoa; phylum Chordata; class Amphibia; order Caudata; family Ambystomatidae; genus Ambystoma; species Ambystoma mexicanum. The sequence goes on along the minus strand of NC_090933.1, from coordinate 477,897,420 downwards.
CTAAGCCTGATTTGCATATGGTATTTCCCCTTTTGTGACAGCTTGGCAGGCAAAGAACGATGGTCTGGAGTGTTGCCCAGAGCAATGCCAGAGGTTATGATTAATTCAAAACCTTTCAGCCATCACCTCTTTTGTTTTGCTTTAGTTACCCCGAGAGGGATGGCTATACCCAGATGTGGGTGCCATGCCTGCTGGGCCTAGAGATACAAGCTACTCCTCACTGATGAGGCCCAACAAGGCTGAAACATGTTTGGGGATGCTTGTGGTCTTGGGCAGAAGGGATGTGACCTAGCAGTTTGGGCTGGGCGGACCCTTTTTGGGTGGCACCAGACCTGATTTGCATATGGTCTTTCCCATGTTGTAATGGATTGGCAGGCAAAGAACAATAGTCTGGAGGGTTGTGTAGAGCAATGCCAGAGGTTATGATTCATTCAAAACCTTCCAGACATCACCTCTTGTTTTTTTCACTTACAATCTAAACATTGTGATGAATGCTTTTGGAACCAATTGTGATTCTCAACATGCATCATCCCACGATTCTTTGTCCCAATTCAGGGTGGTCCATACCAAAGATTTCATACCAAAGATTTGTTGATTTTATATTCTAAAACTTGGTATTTCCTCTCTGTCAAGCATTTGTTCAAACATATTTTCATTAATAAAACTGTTTTCTGCTCTAGGGCCAATACAGCTTCAATAATTTCTGGATGCCCATTCACATTCACCAGAATCCATGTCTGCCCTTCTTTCATGTGTATCTGTGCAGTTGTGGAAATATATCTTTCTTGATCTGACTCTGCAGTGACATTTAGTTTACAATTTCCCTCAATTAGGTAAAACGCAATGTGTTTTCATCTATCGCGCCTTGAAACACTTGTGTATAGGCGTATTATAAATGCCATATCATATCATATCATATATCATATCTGTGTCTGCCAATTTTTCCTGGGATCCAGAAAAAAGATGTTTTTTCCTTTTCTCCTTGCATTTCACTCTGACACATGAAGATGACAATGGCACTCGGCACACAGCCATTTTGAAGATACACTTCCACTGCACACTCTAGCACTGGTGTGACAATCTTTTGCACTGATGCTCGGGCTCATTACTTTTTAGGTCTAAGGATTTGTTTGGCCAATGAGCCCAACACCTCATTTATCCCATCAATAAAGGGTGACAGCCTCCTAATGCAATGTGTTCGTATACGGAATGGTATCTCTTCAATGGGTGGGACCACCACTTCCTGCCTCATTCTATTTCTCCTTATCTTGATGTTAACTTCAGTGACACACTCCACAGTAATTTTGTCCCTATTGAAATTATGCACAGGGCCTTTGCTTTGCCTCAAAGTCAACATGTCCTGTGAGGATCTTCCCTCATTTACGCTGCTCAATAATTCCTTCGACATCACGTTGCCTGGGCACCTGTGTCAATCATTGTGAGTGTGTTACATCTCACTTCAGTAGTAAAAAGGACATAATATTTATCTTCACATTCTTCAAGTACACATGGAAAGTGTGAATTGTTACTGATTGCAGGGCTTACTTTCCTTAGGCCTGCCTGGCTTCTTGCTAAGCAAAGGGGCATATTAAATGGTATTACCCAAATTGGTCGTTTACAATTGTTCGAATAAAGGGACGTTATGGTTAAGTTGCGCTACTAAAAACCTATGAAATTCAGTGAAAAAACTTTGTTAAAGGGACGTTATGGTTCAAAGTAAAACCGAAAACCCCCTGAAATTCGGCAGTTATGGTAAGATAAGCAACCATAACTCGCGCCACCGTGCACTGCTAACACTAACACCCAGGACATCAAAGATGACATCACAAATGTCATTGATGACATCACTGATGACATCACATGTGCATTTACTTTTCATGAAAACTCTGTAGGAGGGATTCTTATAATGTTGACCAAGAAGTGTCAAGGATCATTTGAATGCATATCATAAGCTAATTAGTCCATTAAGCAATGCATTGATATAAATAGCATTCTATTATGAAGTTCTATCCAGTATACTAAGCAACTCATGCAGAAACTTAGGCAGTGGGTGCAGTATACATGATGAAGGTGCAATATTCATAATCTTGCCATGTAGAATAATGAAATGATAACTGCTTTCTTATTAGAGTTTTGCGTACTGTGAAGCATGTAATAAGTAGCTAATAAAACCCACTTAATACATAATTACATTATTACAGACAAAACACAAAGAGACAACAACATATACAAATATGAGTATATACAGGGACAGAGAAGTAAGCAAAAAAGCAGAAGTAGTAGCAGAAATAGTTCATAACCTAACTGATTATCTTTATGCAGAGAAATGATTGCTCTGTTTCAAAGCTGCTACTTACTGTATGTATGTGTATCAAATGATGTCAGTGAACCCTAAGTAAAGGAGTGTGAGTACAAAATATACAAATATGAGCATATACAGGGAAGGTATAGTAATGAAAATAAAACTATGAGAAAGTGCTCATAACTCTAATCATTATATTCATGCACAGAAAGGATTGCTCTCTTTCAAGCCTGTGTCTTCCGCTATATTTATGTTTCATATGATATGACTTGACCCTAACTCTACAAATATAGTACCTTTTCAATTTTTACTTCCTGACTGTTACTGAAGAAAACTATGTGGCTTAGATATATCAGTAAAGGAAAAAAAGGGAGAGCCAGCCATGTGATGTCATCAGTGATGTCATCAATGACATTTGTGATGTCATCTTTGATGTCCTGGGTGTTAGTGTTAGCATTGCACGGTGGCGCGAGTTATGGTTGCTTATCTTGCCATAACTGCCGAATTTCAGGGGTTTTTCGGTTTTACCTTGAACCATAACGTCCCTTTAACAAAGTTTTTTCACTGAATTTCATAGGTTTTTAGTAGCGCAACTTAACCATAACGTCCCTTTAACAACGTTTTTTCACTGAATTTCATAGGTTTTTAGTAGCACAACTTAACCATAATATCCCTGACATGTAACATAGAACCTACTAACCCCCTTGTAGTGATTTTCATTTCCACGGACTACCGCCATGTCCGCGGACACATCGAAAATCTGAGCGTGGTGAATTTAAATTTAAATAGTGTGCCCCATTTCCCCTTTGAAGTTGGCTCTGAAAAGAGGCGTTTTTTTTTACAGATGCTTGACAGACACCTGTTATTTTATATTTTTTTTCTTGTTTTTTTTTTCTTACTTTACTCCTAAAATCTTCAAATAACCTTCTCCAAAGCAACCCTTACATTCCAAAATAGAAAGGCATTTCCGGTAAAAGATAAAGAAATGCCATCTTCTTTAAAATTAACAGCATTACTGGCATCAATATTCTCATTGTTACAGAAGAACATACCAGCTTTAAGCATGAAGGCACACATGCCTCGGTTGATGACACACCTAGCAATGTTTTGCTGAGGACAAAAAACTGAACTATTGTCCCATATTGCCCTAGGTAGTAATCCAGAAAAAATTACTTTCGCATTTGGAAGGATCTTCATTACGGCTTGAACCAAGCGTTCCAAATCAGCCAACAAAGTAGGGGCACTGACGTTGCCCAAATGGAAAGCACCATAGTGCAAAACTACCACATGCGGACTGTTCATCGTGGCCATATCCGCACAAACTTGTACAATTCCCTGTACATTGCAATCAGGCACAGTGCTCCACACCACCTCCACTCCTTTCACATCAAAGTTCTTTGCAACATGCCTGCATTCAGCGTACTGCTGTAAACCATGCACAAACATATCTCCGAGCACCAACACCCTGACTTTCTCCACTTCTGCCATCTTCACCACACACAGTCTCTTTCAACACAAATCTACAACCTCGACATCTGATTGGCTGATCCGTACAGTCTTCTTTCCATGTTGGATTTCCTGGAAAAACCCGGATGTACCACGCCCTGTCCACGAACAGCCGCGGTGTCCGCGGACGGCGTCCACTTTACTCTCTGTGCCATTCCCTCATTGCATACAGCTAAGCAATCACACAATACGAATAACGTCCTCAGAACACCCCCATTTTGTGAATTTTCGAACATTTCAGGACAATTATCATTTCATTATTCAACATATTAACATTACAAATATTATACTTTTATCTTGTACTCTGCACACAATGCTATCTTTCTCCATTAGTAGCTCAGTATACTACATATAATCCCATAATACAATGCTATTTATATCAATGCATCGTTCAAAGCACTAATAACGATATGATATTTATTGCAATATCCTTGACACTTTTTTCGGAACATTATAATAAAAATCCCTAGTACACAAATTCCATGAAAAGTACATACACATGTGATGTCATCAGTGATTTCATCAATGACATTTGCGATGTCATCTTTGATGTCCTGGGTGTTAGTCTTAGCAGTGCATGGTGGTGGCGCAAGTTATTTTTCATAGCTTACCATAACTTGCTATTTTCAGGGGTCTTTCGGCTGTACTTAGAACCATAACGTCCTTTAAACAAACTTTTTTTAATATCACGCAAACAATATACAAACATGGCGTGCAAAAACCAACTTCTACAGATGGCTTTACACAGAATGTTGCAAAGTAAGAATTTATGCTCGTTCACAGTGAAGGTCAGCTGCTTCCATTTTATTCTCGGGCCCCAGAGAGGCTCTCGAAGCAGACTATAAGGTTGTATTGTGTTTTGACCTTGACAGACAGAGATTGTGATCAAAGACTTCTCTTGAAGGCATGTTGCTAAAACGTAAGAGAAGATAAAGATGAAATTTCTGAAACGAAACCACTTTTATATATTATATCACTATGCGAAAGATCGTTGGCACACGCAGAGTCGTATTTTGGGACTGCACCACTCGTAGACAATGGATATTGCAATTGTCCTGTAAGTAACCCTTTAGATTACTTTATACCAAATATAATTACAATAGCGTAGCATTAAAGACCGCTGAAGTTGAACTTGTTCGTTGAAAGTGGCATAATGTTTTCTACCGCGCACTATCACCGCCGAATTGATCCCCTGTCGTTTAGAGGGCTCTGAAAAAGGCAGACGACACAGGGTGGGTTAATAGAAATAATTTAACCGGTCTATAGGCGGTCAAGCGCTCTACTCGCTGTGCCACTTCACTGTAGCCTGTCAAGTGGCACAGCGAGTACAGCGCTCGCTTTGACATCCGTGCACAGCTTGCTAACGCAAGTTTGAATCCCGGCAAGGCCAAACTCAGCCTTTCATCCATCCGTGGTTGATAAATGAGCAGCACACACCGTGGTTAATAATAAGCACCGCTAAGATACCTCACGGTTCTTAGCGCTATATGAATGGGAAAATATTATCATTTTATTATTAACATACTCTGTTGCACTATCTTCGATAGCAAATAGTTTCACGCCCTAATAAATAAAATGATGATTTTTAATGAAGATCGGCTGGTGAGACTAATTTATGTTTTTTAAAACAGGTACATGGCCCCATTTTGTCTATGTCACGATTTACAGACTCCAGCGGATGGGGTCTTCAACTGCCAGGTGCAAGTCCAAATATGCAACTTCATGACCCTCACCATTTTATGGGACAATCGCCAAGGACCAATATGCCCTTACGCAGTACTAGCGGCTACAAACAACATACCAACCAATAGAGTGGTCTAATGGCTCGTTGTTGGAGCAACCTTCCGATTATCAGAGCGACTATTTACTGCTTTTATCATAAACCAACAGCCTATCTACCGCAAAGGAACAACGCGTGGCTCCAAATAAACTTTTCCTGAAGACAGCAGAGACAATAGCAAATCGCTGAATATTCACTAAACATTTCATGTGAAATAAATGTACTTTACCAAATGTACAATCCTGCTGTTTACTTTTAAACCACAGTTTCATATTCCGAATTGTGGCGCACTGAGTTGTAAGCTGATCTAACACTCTCTGTACCGCAAAGGAACATCGCGTGTCTCAACATGAACTTTTGCCGATCGACAACAAAGACAAATGCAAATTGCTGAATATTCTCTAAACATTTGATGTCAAATAAATGTACTTTACAACATTTACAATCTTGCTCTTTGCTTTTAAATCACAGTTTCATATTCCGAATTGTGGCGCGCTGTGTTGTGACATAATGTGTGTTGTCTTCCGGGTTCTGTGTAAAGTCGCGTAGTACTGGAGACGACTGGGCGCGTTTGATTACGCACCCTGTGACGTCACGGAGAGAGGCGGGGAATATGAATGCTTTGATAATATCAGGCTTAGGGGCGGGAGATATGATTTAGTGTCGCAAAAGCAAGTAAGCCAGGTCAATAGCGCCAGTCATAGGATTATCACATAATGTCGGCGCACACCAGCCTGATTTATCGTTTCTTTAGTGGACAAAAAGTCGGTTGATGCCCCTAGGAAATTGTACTATTAGCGAACAAAAGGAGTGCTCTTAAAACACTTTCACCCTGACAACGAACAATACAAACAACGTTCTCAGAACACCCCCATTTTGTGTAATTGCAACCATTTCGGGACACTGCGAGTGTTCTTAGAACACATTCAACTAGACAGATTACAATACGGACAGCGTCCTGAGGACACCCCCAGTTTGTATATTTACGAACAATTAAGTACACCGCGAGTGTTCATAGCTCATTTTTACCTTCCTTGCGAAGAAAAATGACACATACTCCGTCCTCTAAACACCCCACCATTTAGTTTATTTACAAAATGTCAGAACAGCCGTGTTCTCCGCGGACAAATCGAACGCAACAAAAAGGTCTAGCACATAAAAAAACAAAACATTGAACCTATCTCATACTCCCCCACCCTCCCCAAACACTCTTACACACCAACACACGGCACTAAATACAATTTTTTATACACGTTTCACTGCGCTGTACGCGGTCGACTGCGAATACAAGAGGGCGGGCGCCACAGAAAATCTGACGCGCTCCACGCCCCTCGCCGTCCAATCAGCAAACACGTCGCATGTCCACGGACATGACGCAAGCCCATGGGCCAATCGGGGTGCTGTCCGCGGAGCGAACAGGGAAGTCCGTCCGCGAAGCGAACGCAGATATCACTAATTTTTTTGCCTTACATTTTGGTCATTTTTAAAAAAACTACTGGACAGATTTACACCAAATTTACAAAAGCACGCTTTTGGGACCAGGCCGCCGCTCCTGCTGCAAATTTGGTGTAAATCCGTCCAGCGGTTCGGGCTGTAGCCGTGCGCAAAGTTTTTTCCCATTCACTCTATGGGAAAAAAAAAGTTTTGGGACCCCCCCTAAAACTTTTCCCCCCATGGACGAATCCTCACCAAACTTTGCAAAAAAAAAAGTCAGAGTGACCCAACTACTTTTTTTGCAAAGTTTGGTGAGGATCCGTCCAGGGAGAGCAAAGTTATAAGCCGCCCAAAAAGTGTTCTTCCTATGGCAACTTAACCATAACTACATGGCCACTACCGTGGCCATGTAATATATATAATGGTTTGGTAATATATATATATATATATATATATATATATATATATATATATATATATATATATATATATATATATATATATATATATATATATATATATATATGGGTTTTGGGGGGTTTGGCGTTGGGTGGGGTGTTGTGGGGGGTTTCCCCCCACATATATGGTACAATTGACTATCACAATTCGGTCAATTGTGAAAAGGTCAATTGTCATTCGAGCAGTTGTAAAACGATCAATTCGTATACAACCTATTAAATAACATGTTACCCCCTTATTGCCAATCTTTATTTGTATCTCTTTGTTTATTTCTTTGGACTCAGAATTTATTTCACATATAGCCACTTACTGCCTCTCTGTCCCGGGACCACCACTGTTCATCTCCCATTCCTCTACTGCTTTTCCCCATTGCCTGGGTCCTTTCCATTTACCTCCATTCTAGTACCTAGTGGTTCTGTATTTAAGTGTCATGTGGTAGCATTCTCAATTTCTGGTGTGTGATGCTTACCTACATTGTGTATGGCACTTGTCATTTCTGCCTCTTGAGACATCTGTGGTTCGAAATATTCTTCAGGTGACTGACGTGCACCTGTCTTTTGGGGCATTTTCATTTCTGTAGAGGTATGAACAGTATTTTTGTTACCAAATAAGGATAAATAGACCCTTGTTTCTCTCTTTTAATTTCCCATTGCTGAGACAACATGTGTACCATTAACCCTGCAATGATCCACTTTTTCACAAATCATCATGTATTTGACAACATGTATCTCATCATTTTCATGTTGCAAATTCTTTTTAAATTGCCTTCTAATTCGCTGCTCTTTTGCTTTTTCTTGTTCATTTTAAATTTCCTGTTTCTCATTTTCACACAATTGAATTGTCTGGTTCAATTCCAAGTTGAACCATACCCCCTTCTTGTATGTGTTACTGTCCACTACCTTATTTTCATTCATTTGTTTTCTTGGTTTCAAATTGCTAAGCACATCCAAACACTGGAACCTGTCCATATCCCTGAATTTATCCCTCTGTTCTCTAGGCCGATACTGGTTGAATAGAGCATGGTCAGACCTGTTGTGGTACCTTTCGGGAGATTGACTCCTGCTTGTGTTTCCCATGAATTCTTGTGATACATGGGGTACCGTCCTTTGACCATGGTCAACCTGTGGAGAGGGCTGAACATATTGGCAAGGTGTATAGCTCACTTTCTGTCTTTCACGTGGCTGGAATTGTTCCCTTTGTTGACTTACATTTTCAATTAACCTATCTACATATATTGGTCTTGTTTGATTGCCATATATCATTGTGGTAGGGTCAAACATACTCTGGGCCCCCAATGCCTGGAATGGCCAATTATACATCTGATTCTGTGTGTTATTTAGCCCTGACAGTGAAACCCCACATTGGGAGAATTAACAAGATACTGAGGGACAAATGTTTGTGCTTCTGTCACTGGGATCTATAGATTGGAACACAAGTGTTTTGGTGGTGTTCTCTGTGATGACACACCCCTCTGAATGTTTGGTGTGTCATTCCTTATTTGAGTTTGAGCTGTCTTTAATGGCATCATTCCAGATTTCACCTCTTGAATTGCAGGTGTAGGTTCCTTAAATGTTTGCTTTGGTTCCATACTCCCAGCAACTCCATTCTCATGTGAGATTATTTAATAGATCTGACTGGCTTGTTCAATGATCCATTCTAAAGATTTGTCTCTGTTAAATTTGTGCACCAGCTGAGGAATGATGTCTTACTGCAACCCATAACAGAAGGCAGTTTTAAATACTTCTGAGTGAGGGTCATAGGCCACATCAAAACATGCCCTTTTTAGGATTTCTAGGAACTGGCGAGGAGACTTATTTGGCTGGGCAGACATGCTTTATGCAGCCTCCTCTCAACTCTTGAATATAATTAAATGGCGAGAACTACCTTCTGATCTATTTTTTAAAATCTTCCCAAAACAGATTCTGCTGCTCATTTAGTCCTCGAATACGACTAGCAGATGCAGAATCGTGGGTAAGATGGAAAAATCTACTGTGTCTGTGGGAATTTCAATCATTTGAAATATGTCAGTATTATGTCAAATATGATAGTTACACTATCTAGGTGGTCCTCGGTCGAGGTATCCAACCCTTTTTCAAATGGTTTGATTAGGGCCTTAATAAAATGAATTATCTTTAGTGCATTGCACAATGTATTTATTTATATAGTTTTACATTTATAGCAGCGCACCAAACCCTCAGGCATCAGGGCGCTAGTTACAGTGAGTGCGGAATTACATTCTTCAAAGTTAGGGGTATGCAAACATATGTTACAAAATGAAGGTGGTTCTTGAAAAGCATAATCTGGCAGAGCAACTCCTCATGGTATGATGTACTTCCTTGTGTAATGCTAAATGATGGGGCATGTTGACCCCCTTTTCTATGTGGTGGGACGGCAGACTCATATTCCAGCCTTGGAGAGCAGCCAGTTCTTGCTGAATGAATAACAGCTCGCTCCCAGAGTAATTCCCTGCTGCTTACAGGGATTAGAGAACAGCTCCATACTCTTCTCACCCCTGACACTGAATTCCCATCTCACCACCCTGCACTGGGCTTGGAGATCAGAGTTCATCTGTAAAGGTCAGAATTCTCTCTTCTAAATTGAACAACTTCTTCCTGCATTTCAGTAACCTGCGTTTTGTAATGATCAACTGCTTGACTATTGTCATCCATAAGTCTAAAAATCATGTGCAATTCCTTGGGTTTTCACTACCATCATTTCAGAGTGTCTGAATTTCCGCAATGGTTAGGTCACTATCTTCTCAAACACCATTCAAATCAGTTTTTAAATCAACTGTGAACTAACATCATCATATTTGGCTTGCATCTGTGCATTGATCTCCCTGTTTCAAATTCACTTCCATTTGTAACAGTCGTTCGCACACTCCAGAAAGTCACACTGTAGTTGAACAATCACCTCAGAGTCTTTTTCTCACAACTTAATAAGTTTGTGAAATGAAAACCAAATCTTTTCACATAAACAAATGACACAGTCAACCTCTTGTTTCCGGTCCCCGTGCCTGAAAGAGCCGGGCAAAACATGTCTGTAGAATGCTCCCTTCAGCAAAATTTTCATTAAAAATGTCCTTTTTAATTTCAGAATTAATCGTTTCCTTACAATTTGACAGTGTTTCAGATGACCACGTTGCTAAAACAAATAATTCTGCCTCTTCATAATTACACAGATGAATAAAATCAACTTCAATCTCCATCATATTTGAACCCAGTGCTGGCAAGGCAATGAAGAGAAACATAATGTGCAGCCAGCACAATCACCACCGCTTCCTCATGAAATATACTACTTTTGGGGAAGAACAAAGTAAACAAAATTGAAAGTGCACCTAGGGAAACACAATATGACTATGCTAGGCAAAGCCATACCCACCAATTGTTTTACATGCTACCTCCAACATCTCCACCATACATTTGTAGGGTAACTTGTGTGAGGATTGCTAGTTTGCCAAGAACACAGGGATAACGAAGTTATTTTTATACCAGGATCCTTTGCCAAGACAAACACAGGACGTAGTGCTCCACTAACTGTACTATTTCTCTAATATTGTTATATTGGATTGCTAGGTAAATACCCAGAGTAGACGTACCAGGTCACGTGAAAAATAGTGTATTTATAAGATTGGGAATCAGCTTTCAATTTTACTCACTCTTTTTACTCACTGGGTCCTCATGGCTGGACACTCAGACCTTGGTGCAGAACTGAACATGTGGCTTTTTATTATACACTGACACTTACACAATGATCAGCCAGACACCTTTCTTTTTATAATAGCGCTCTTTGGTGTTTATAAGTCTTTGATCATAATCTCATCAAGGCCCAAAATCATTATTAGAAATACAGAGAGAGAGAATGAATATTGGCAGAATGCAAAGTTAATCCACATTTTACACATTATCAAAATATTCTGAAACCCTTTATTACAAAGCCTCCTACAAGACAATTTGGCAGGCGATCATGGAGTTATCTGTGCCCCTTTGACCTACTCTCAATGTTTTTGACAGCCTGCAACTGACTTCCCATGCACAGAAACAAACCCACTATATTTTGCCACATAAAATCACTTTGTGATGTCATCAATGACATTTGTGATGTAATCTTTGATGTCCTGGTTGTTAGTCTTAGCAATGCACGGTGGTGGTGCGAGTTATGGTTGCTTAGCTTACCATAACTAGTGAATTTCAGGGGGTTTTCGGTTTTACTTCGAACCATAACGTCCCTTTAAGAACATTTTTTTACTGAATTTCATAGGTTTTTAATAGCACAACTTAACCATAATCTTGCTTTATCAAAGTTTTTTTTACTGAATATACATATACATAGTGTGAATTTGATAGATGTTTACTAGGATTCCCTTACTTTAAATGCATGTAACATAGAATATACTGAACCCTCTGCTAGTGATTTTGATGTCCGCGGACTGTGAGTATGTCCGCGGATGGATGCGGACAACATCAACACTAGCCAAAAAATCAGGGGGTATCTTAGATTGTTCTATCATGCCATATAAACACTGAACAAGGCCAAAAAGCAGCACATGAACACATTATGAGGCCGATTCACGGAATTAATGTGCGCAGAAAATTTCAGCGCAAGCGTGCGAAAGTGTGTGATTCGCAGCAAAAGCATGCGAATCGCAGTGCCAGTGCCAAAATCGCAACGAAACCCGCGCACAGCATTCATGGAAGTCCGTGCGCGTGGAAATCCATGGATGTGCGCCGAAATCCTGTTCGGCGCACGCTGGCGCACATGCCTTCAAACAGCGTGCACAGCGAAAGCGCACATAGCGCGGCGCACACAACAAAAGTCGGTGTAACACGGGGTGTGACACGCGGAATGGGGAACAACGCGTGAAAATGTGGGCATCAGGGGGAAAGTCCAGGAGGCAAGTGCGCGGAACGCCCACACGCTCGCCTACAACACGTATTCATGGAATCGAATAGGGCAAACCAGTGCACGGGCAAAGACGCGCACAGGCCTAAACACATCCGCCACACGAAGGCAGGTGGTAGCGTCCCTGCTGTTAGGGAGAATTCTGTTTAGGCTGAATTTCCTAACCTAGTGAGTCCCCCAGCAGCTTTGCTGGATTTCTGGAGTTTGTTTTTTTCCATCCTGCCAAGAGTGAGACTCTTTTCTCCCACTCTTGGACCTGTATGTGTGTAATTCCTTTGAAATGTCAATGGCCCTCATTACGACCCTGGCGGAGGTCCATGGTGCAATTTGCACCATGGACCATGGTGCAGAGCTGCCAATACCGCCATGGGGGTTGGCGGACTTACCGCCCCATTCCGAGGTTGGCGGGGCGGTTAGTCCCCAATCCCCATTTACCCTTCCCCATTCCCATTTTTGCCCCATAGGGTATAATGGGAGTGGGGAAGGCGTCAATTACGCCACCGTAAATTACGGTGGCGTAATTAACAACGAGTCCCGTAGCGCCATGGATTTTTCCGCCTGCAAAAAGCAGGCGTAAAAATCTCCATGGCGCTACGGAATGTCGTAGTCTGGCGGAGAGGTATGCCATGCATTACGCTGGCGTAAACCCCTCTCCGCCAGGGTCCTAATGAGGGCCAATGTGTTCGATGGGCTATGGGGTCTTTTACTCCATGGGGTCTCATATGTTTTTCTATGTGTGTTACACCGCACCCTACGTGCCGTAACACGGAGACGTCCTAGCGGATCCCCCACCATAGACTCCATACCCGGGGACTGACTACTGTCTCCCCGGGCATGTAAAGTCACCATTGGCTTTACTAGACCTAAATTTACTAACAGAACTAGTACAAACCATCTTATTGTGGACGTACTAGTAGGGGTAATTCGATTACTCCTGGATCTGTTACTCGAGGGGGCACTGTCCCGTCCCCCTTCGTCGAGTTTTGGCTGGTGGCAGTGGAAACTACTTGTTATGTTCGTCCCCGAACATCACCCTATGGGATTCGTCCCATTGTTGGAGATTGATACTTTTTCTCATTAATCTCTAACGTACCACCGATCTACTTATCTTAAATAGGTTTATCGGGTGGTATTTTCTACCAGAACTCGGTTTGTAAAATGGCGTCTGTGTTCGTCTCTGTGACTCCTAAACCAAAGGTCGAGCCCTTTGTTCCACTTTTGGCGGGCTCTGTACAGAAACCCTCCAAAGTGGTGCCATTCTGTCTGGGTTACCACAGGGGTGTGGGAGGGGGTTTAGGCACCCTGGACCGAGTTGCCTTGCCAACTCCGGTCACACTCTGGAGTGATTGGCCCAGGTGGTGAGCCTTCCTGCTCACCACTTAGCATGTGTTGATTGACAGCTAGGCTGAATGAATGGGGGTTTTCTGCATAAAAGCAGGGCTTTTGGGACTGGATCTTCAGAACTCGCCACAAGACCTAAGAATCCGACGAGGGTAACGCTGAGCCGACCTGCACGACGACACCTCCGGTGGAGCCCTGCGGAACCGACTCACCACTTCCCGACGACAGAGGAGATCTCCCTGCCGGAGAGTCTCTTCCCCTGACTGGTGGGAACAACCAGTCCCCTTTGCTTTTTATTCGCCTCAGGACGCAGAGGTCGAATTGCCCGTGCAGAGCACCTCGGCAACCGGATAGCCACTACCCCTGAACCGCGACCAAAAGGTGGTGCCTTGTGACGGAGCACTCTGCGGCTGGTCTCTTCCCTGGTGGTGCACCGGACTTCATTTTCTTCGACGACGAGATCATCTCTACTCTTGGCAAAGACCCGACGTGCATCCACCACCAGGAACAACTGCCCCCGCCGGAGCTGCCCTCCACAACAAGGTACCGTGTCCGCCTGGCTTCCCTTTTGATCGGTTCGAGTGAGGTGTCTTAATCCTCTCTGTTCCGTTGGGTCGCCTCCAAGCTTTTCTCATTCTTTGTTCTGAGCTGGTTCAATCTACCGATAACAATTTGCGATACAGACTTGAATGCATCTCCACTAGAGACTTTTTGGGACATTGGGCCTCATTACGACCCTGGCGGAAATGGAAAAATGATGGCGGAAATGCAATACCGCCATCGAACACCGCTCGTTGCGATTATGACCCGTCACCGTAAAGTACGATGCCATTAGCGACACCGCAGTGAACGGCAACGCTAACTGCACCAAGTACGCGCACGCGCGCCTTGCAAAACCGGAATCACCGCCATGGCGCAACGGTACGCGAATTCTGACCCTAGCGGACATGTACTGAACGCCATCAAGCACGTCGTAAAGTACCATTCCGCCATGGCGAGAAATACGGCATCGTGAACCAACCGTAAATGGCCCACTGAGTGCCTGTACTCCACTCCCTGGCCACATTGCACAACTCCTGGCAGGCGCAATGTACTCACACTATGCAACCAGTGAAATCTACAATTCACCCATGCATGCCAACGTAGAAATGCATGCAGGGGCTCAAAGCGCCCCGTGAGTGGGCATCCATGTACGGCATGTCACCATAGCCGTACTGATGCAGCACAGGCATGTGAAGGTACAATACATCAAAATGAAAATCAAGAACACATGACACAAAACAACAGTAGTCCCCCATCGCTTGCCACCAGCGCAAGGCAACATCCAAAACAGCATCCTGAGGGGGATTGCACCAGCCCTGTACTCTTGCCAGTAAACAAACCAACCATCAGCAGAAGCATGTACCACACAAGTTGGCAGAGTGACTGAGCAGCCAGGCTCATCCCAAGAGGGGCCGATGGGAGCTGCAGGGCACAGATGGCATGAATACAGAAGCTATTCCAATGGACATGACCCCAGTCCCCCTCCAACAAACGCACGCAAACACAGGCACCTGTGACCAGCCACATTCTGAACATCCCATCATTCCACCAATCGACCTGGCTGACAGGCACCAGTCGGCCAAAAGCCAATCCCCCGCCCCTGAACAGCACATCATGTAAACAGTCACAATGGCAGCCCCTATCCGTGACCATACTGTGCTACGTAGGCAAACGCGGCCAGTACTGTACCACACAACTCAACTCAGAAGGCGGAACACAATGCAGATCATCTCGCAATACATACCGCCACAAATCGAAAATCGCCACATCACCTGCAAAGAATAACGCAACACGACAAATATCGGAATACAATTTAAATGCACATCCAAATGACAAAGGCCCCACAGCAATTTGCAAAATAACACCAAAACATCCATCATCACCGAGGGCTGCATCTGCAATAATTGACCAGCTTCCACTTGTGTGACGCCCTGTACCATCATGGCACACAGGGCCTACATCAACGTTCCAAAAGGCAACATGGAAGCGGCAAGAACCGCAGGTCCGTCCCATGAGGCAGGCACTAGTCGAGCTGAAAGGCCGAAATGTTGCACCTAGCCACCAGTACAGCGTAAGGGCATGTGGCCCATTGGCGATCGTCCCATAAGATCGAAATGGTGCTCCACTGATTCACCCGAAGCTGCAGGTGTCGAGAGTAAAACCCATCTGGAGGAGTGGCGTAGAGATGGCATCTGCAATAGGGCAGGAGATACCTGTCACCCAAATGAAACACAAATTAACCGATTGCATTACGGGACTCATGATGCATTACAATCTTCATTCAACACACCAAATCCACACCCATATGCATGCTAGCCCACTCCAAAGGAATATACAGACCCCTAAATCAGTATCGATTCATAACGAAATCAATCGAGGTAAATACACCATTGGCAACGTCGGTTACTGTGCATGCGTCCGTCAAGATAGAACCCATGACATGGGATTAGTAACGTGCCTAGACACAAGTGTATGAAGGCGCGTCGAGACAGGGAGGATCCGACAAGGGCAGATAGACGTAAGTCCCACTATGGCAGCCTTGCATCACATAGCGCAGGGGAAGGGGAGTGATTCAAAAAACCCATGTACATGGCAGACCCTAAACGGAATCATCTGTCCATGCATCCATTCATCATTCCCTCATCCCGCAATGAAAACGCATGAATATTCACTCACATAATATGTGAAACTTCCATCGCGTCTGTGCGTAATGCAGTCTGCAAAAACCACTGTGCTCCTGGCCGGATCTGTAGTGTTGTGAAGCAAGATGGATTTGGGAACGTCCTGCCTTATCGTCCACTACGCTATTGCGCATCCCATTCAATTCATATCATTCATTGCTTGCTCGTTATGGGCCATGTCCCAAGGACATTCTACAATAGAACGTTACATTTCCAGCCAGACCTGTGGGCGTATCCTCGCCGCTACTTCAAAACCAAAAATGCTGGCCTTCGAATTCCTCACTTGCAACATTACGTCGAAAAGGCTTCTGTGAACGCTTGCATTCACAATTACATCAATGTAGTGCGGCTGTGTGTCATAATGCTAACTGGCTGCAATCACAAATGGGACGCCACGCCCGTCGGTGAAGTACGTTACTGTGCTGCATGAGGGTCGGCCATCGATCGAGCCCTGCATACCACTGACTCTTCACAGGTATGTAAGCGGCTGCAATCATAGCATGTGTAACAATGGGAGCATAGCATGAAAATCAGTCAAAGTACATCACACTGCCATCGGGATTTGATACATGATTCCAATCCCAAGATGCCATGCGGCCAAATGCAGCCTTACGTGCGGGACGTGCTCGGCCAGAAGGGATTGCATCTGCCACAGATTCATTCAATCAGCACAGGTGGAGGCCATACAGGCCGACAGCACATATATAGCAGACCCAAACCCCTCCCACAACCACTCCCACTCCAAAATGCTACCGGCAGGACTAGCGATGTTGGGCCTGGGGGACCAGATAGCACTGCAAGTGCTACAACTACAAGAAGACGACGAACAACAACAGGTACAACAACCGGGCGCACAGGGGAGACGGAGGAGAAGGAGGAGGAGGAGGGCAAGGCAGGGTCAGCAAGGCCCACAAGCACTGCCACTACCACCACGCAGGCGGCCCGCAATCCCACGCCTCCGAGCCGATCCGTTCAACCTCACTGCTGAGCAGATCCACACCCTCTACCGTTTGGACCGGGACACCATAATCGCCATTGTGGACATGACACATGCTGACCTCGTGAGCATGATAGATAGCCCAACCGCCATCCCACCCCTACTGAAGGTGGTGTCTGCACTCCACTTCCTGGCCACAGGCACCTACCAGCACACAGTGGGACAGTTGCATGGCATTTCACAGCCACTGTTCTCACGGACACTCTTCCAAGTGCACGATGCCCTCCTGAAGCACGCCGACGACCACATCACACTACCACGCACGTACCAGGAGATTACCAACGCAAAAGTGGGATTCCATGCACTTGGCGGCATCCCGGGTTGCATTGGTGCCATCGACTGCACCCATGTTGAATTGGTTGTCCCACATGCCATGGAGGTCCAGTACCGCAACCGGAAACAATTTCATTCAATCAATGTGCAAATGGTGTGTGACTCCAACAAGATCTTTACGCATTGTTGTGCCAGATTTCCAGGATCTACCCATGATTCTATGGTCCTGAGGAACACAAGAATACCACGCTACATGGAGCGACACGCAGGGCACAGATCCTGGCTACTCGGTGAGTCTCATTCCATGCATGACATCGTGGCCCATTTGATGCGTCAATGACCTTGCAGGAGGGGGGGGGGGCTACTTAGCACTATCATTCCACTGACACCCTTTATTCGTCTCATACAGGTGATGCCGGGTATCCACTGAAGAGATGGCTCCTTACACCAATCCGGAACCCACAGAACGAGCATGAGGAGGACTACAACCATGCCCACTCACGTACCCGTGTGGTCATTGAACAGGCATTCGGCCTACTGAAGGCTCGTTTCCGCAGCCTCAGCAGGTCTGGCGGGGCACTCATGTACAGCCATGAGAAGGTTTCTAAGATGGTCATGGCATGTGTCATGCTGCACAACATGTGCATACGTAGGAATGTGCCCATGCCCCCTGACGCTGTACTGCATGCACCTGAAGATGATGATGATGATGAGGGTGGGGATGTGGAGGCACCTCAAGGAGTCCATGAGGCACAGGATGCACGTGCAATCCGACAGAGCATCATAGATGCATGCTTCTAGCAACCACGCATGGTGCCTATTACACGGAAAGGGGACCTGTGGCACTGTGTGTGTGTAGTACAGGCACATTGTGGACTGTACGCCTATGAAGGCCTCGTACGCAAATATCAATGTCCACACATGTCATTGGATGATAATGAGGTGCTGTATTGTTAATGTGATTTGATTTATACACCCTATGGACCCGCCACCCAGTGAAGCCCAACACACCCCCTCCACCCTACTACCTCCCCCCCCAACACCAGTGTCCAAATATGCATGCTGTCCGTGGGTAGACGCTATTGCAAGCCCCCTCTACGGGTATCAGGGGCACCCCTGCCCGTGGAGCGCAGGTTCCTGCCAGATCTGCGTTGGGGGCTGCCCTGGACGGAACTTGCCACGGATGATGTCTCTGCCTGCTCGCGTCCATGCATGTCTCTGAGGGTTTGTGAGAGCTCCGAGAGCACACGGCGCACAGCAGCAAGTTCAGCACAAACGTCTTTGGACGTCGCATGCAGTTCCCCCCTCAGGCTCTCGGTGCTTTTCTCCATTTGTGCTCTCAGGCTCTCGGTGCTTTTCTCCATTTGTGCTCTCAGGCTCTCGGTGCTTCTCTCCATTTCTCCCCTGAGGCTCTCACTACTTTTCTCTATTTGTGCCCTGAGTGTCTCGGTGGATGTTTCCATGGCTGCCCTGGAACCCCCGCATTCATTTGCATGGTCCTTGAGTAGCGTGGACACTTCCTGCTGTTGCTCGATCAGCAGGTCGAGGGACTGTTGCCTCTGCTGGGCCATGGACATTTGCGGTGGTGTGACAGGGGGGCTGCTCAACACATGTTGCCTTGGCACAGGACTTGTGGGGGTTGGCCAGTCGTCGTCTTCAGGGTGCCCCTGCGTGGTTTCGTCATGGTGTAGGGGATGGAACATGCAGGGGGATTGGGAAAGGTCATGGATGGTACCTACGTCGCCAGCACTGTTTTCCGTGTCGGAGCATGCTGGCATGACAGCTGTGTCACCTATGGTGCTGCTACCACCAGAGGCAGTGCCATCAGATACGTTCTTTGGGGGGACCTGTGGTGCTGGGGTTGTGGACTTGCTGGCTGCTGGGGTGCCTGTTGCAGTCCCCTCCAGTGTGCTGCCACTTGATTCCTGCTGCTGCCGTGTCTTGATCCTTGCACCTGAGGTGGAGGCTCTTGGGACGTTGGTCCTGGCCCTCTTTGCAGGCGTGCTGGTAGGGGTGTCCTGCAGCTCGTCGTTGGTATCGGACCCTGTGGTGGAGTAAAGAGGGGCGAGCGTTAGTTATGGGTCTGTCGGATTTGGAATGGCAACGTATCAAATGCATTGGGGTGGTACATGAGGCTGATTTGGGACTGGGCCTTGGAGGTGGACTCATTTTCGTGTGGATTGAGGATGCATTCATTTGGCTGCCTGCAGTTAGGGGGTGCATGCTGCACATGTAGGGGTTGTTTATGGCATCTTGATTGATTTGTTTATTCATTCTGACTTTTAGAGGGCGCTGTCAGGGCAAAGTATGTATTGCACTATGGGGTCACATGGTACTGCACATGTTCGTGTTTTGTGGATTTCGCATTGTTTCTCTTGGCCAACCTACCTGATTCTCCGGATGTCGGCACTCCTTTCTCCATCCCTCCGACTCCCTCTATGCTCTCCATTCCTATGGTGGAGGCGCAGATATCCTCCCAGGGGGTCAACTTGATGGGCGACTCTGAACCCCCCCCGGTAGCTGTGGCGATGTTCCTGTTCGCAGAAAGTATGCTGCGTACGCGGATCCGCAGGTCGTCCCACCGCTTGCGACATTGCTGTGGCGTGCGGGGTGTTGTCCCCACCGCACTTACGCGCTGTGCCACCAGGGCCCATATGGCCTTCTTGTTGGCAAGGGCCGTCCTGGTCATTTGACTGGAGAAGACGACGGCGGCATTTTCCTGGAGGGTCTCGGTGAGCACGGTCAGTTCCTCTCGGGAGAAGTGTACCTGCCGCTTGCGATCACACGCTTTCTTGGCTACCTTTCCCATATTTATTTTTTTAACTGGGGTTGCTAACGGGTTGGGATGTGTGTCAGGGTCGGATTTTTAATGGTTGTGTTGGGATTCGGATTTTATAGTTGTGCGGCGTGCTGTTTCCCGTTCCGGCCACATGCTTTTACTTCCGTTTCCGTATATTTACGGTGCCCGTAATTTGCGGTGCCCGCTCGTTACGGTGACCGCTCATTACGGTGACCGCTAAGATGGGTGGCGGTATTGCACCTGGTGCAGCGTACGGCGGCGGTAAGGGCCGTTTTGGGGTCATTTCCGCCATCGCAGCCTTTCGGATTCCGCCATGGCGTAATGCTCGTGCCCGATGGGTCGTAATTAGCCGCACTTTGCTCCTTCGTGCAATGGCGGAAACGCTATTTACGCTGTTGCGGTCCGGTCAGTCACTTTCCGCCAGGGTCGTAATGAGGCCCATTGTGCCTTGCCTCTCTCCGAGTGGGCCTGGCCCCTGAACTTTACGATCTATTGTGATTCTTGCCTTCCTGCCTTGCATTTTATCCACTAGGATCGAACTGTGTTGATTTCATAACCTGCCTATCTTTTTCTCTCCCGTCCTAACTAATATTCGAGTGTCAACTGGGTTGAGGTATACACCTCTGTCTGAAAATAAGTGGTACCGGTAGAACCTAGAGTTGTCGATATTGCTAGGGCGATTGATCGTCTACTTCGTAGAGTAATTGTGTTTGATTTGTTTGCCGTGATTTGCCTTAGTGTTTTTCATAGACGTTTTGTTATAAATAAATACCTTAATATCTTTACACTAAGCCTCATGGCGTGTTTGCTTGTCTTGCTGTGAAGAATTGCCCTATCTTGTATACTCCACATACTGCTCAACTTTTCTTGAGAGAAGTCTGACTGCTTAGCCACAGCTACCACGTGAATCTGTGTGGTGCAGACTGCTACCAAGTAGGTTCACCGCCAACGCCTGTAGTCCTAAATCTTTTGCAGTGGTCCCAGAGGGAACTGCACAGGTTTCCGCCTAACACTTGCGCATGAAAAAAATGTGCACTAACAAAAAGCAAGTACATACAGCTATGATGAATGTCCCATACTGTGTCCCTCTAGGACAAATGACGTGCAAAGGGGTAGGCGACAAACACGGACACCCGCTGTGTGAAAAATAGCGTGTGCATGTATTTCGGGGGTGCGTGGGAAGTTTCACACGCGATAGGCCTTGGGCGAGCGGGGTACTTGTATAACTGGGGTTCGCGTGAAGTCTCACATGCGATTGGATCCGGGTACGTGCATTTCTGGGGTTCACGTGAAGTTTCACATACGATTGGCCCTGTGTGAGTGGGGAACGTGTATTTCTGGGATTCGTGTGAAGTTTCACACGCGATAGGCCTTGGGCGAGCGGGGTACTTGTATAACTGGGGTTCGCGTGAAGTCTCACAAGCGATTGGATCCGGGTACGTGTATTTCGGGCGTGCGTGGGAAGTTTCACACGCGAAAGGGCCTGTGCAAGTGGGGTATGTGTATTTCTGGGGTATGCATGAAGTTTCACATGCGATAGGCCCTGTGTGAGTGGGGTACGTGTATAACTGGGGTTCGTGTGGAGTTTCACACGTGAAAGGGCCTGTGCGATGGGGTACGTGTATTCCTGGGGTACACGTGGAGTTTCACACACGATAGGCCCTGTGCGAGTGGTGTACGTGTATAACTGGGGTTCGCGTGGAGTTTCACACGCGATAGGCCCTGTGCGAGTGGGATACATGTATAACTGGGGTTCGCATGGAGTTTCACACGCGATTGGCCCTGTGCGAGTGGGGTACGTGTATTCCTGGGGTTCGCGGGAAGTCTCACATGCGATTTCAGCAGGGTACGTGTATTTCGGGGGTGCCGGGGAGTCCTACATGTGAATTGGCAGTGTGGGTCCTCCCAGGTGTTCCCTCTACACCCTCCACGGCCCCTGCAGGCAGCCCACACCACAGGGGACTACCCTGCACCCCTGGTCATGTCCCGCAGGCAGCCCATCCACCATGGGCATGCCCCCCAGCCAAGCCACATGTCAGCTTGCACTACTGATGATGCATGACCCCCTGCACCCCAACCCCCCAGCAGTGCAGGGCACATGCCAGCAGGCCCCAACTCATGTCCCACTCATGTCCCCCAGCATCCCCACCCCCCAGCAGTCAGGGGCACCTGCCAGCAGGCCCCCACACATGTCCCCCAGCACCCCCACCCCCCAGCAGTGCAGGGCAGCTGCCAGCAGGCCCCCACTCATGTCCCACACATGTCCCCTTGCACCCACACCCCTCCAGCAGTGCAGGGCACCTGCCAGCAGGCCCCACTCATGTCCCACACATGTCCCCTTGCACCCCCACCCCCCCAGCAGTGCAGGGCACCTGCCAGCAGTGCCCCACTCATGTCTCCCTGCACCCCCACCTCCCAGCAGTGCAGGGCCCCTGCCAGCAGGCCCCAACTCATGTCCCCCTGTACCCCCATCCCCCAGCAGTGCAGGGCACCTGCCAGCAGGCCCCCACTCATGTCCCACTCATGTCCCCCTGCACCCCCACCACCCAGCAGTCAGGGGCACCTGCCAGCAGGCCCCCACACATGTCCCCCAGCACCCCCACCCCCAGCAGTGCAGGGTACCTGCCAGCAGGCCCCCACTCATGTCCCCTTGTACCCCCACCACCCAGCAGTGCAGGGCACCTGCCAGCAAGCCCCCACTCATGTCCCACACATGTCCCCTTGCACCCATAACCCCAGCAGTGCAGGGCACCTGCCAGCAGGCCCCCACTCATGTCCCACTCATGTCCCCCAGCACCCCCACCCCCCAGCAGTCAGGGGCACCAGCCAGCAGGCCCCCACACATGTCCCCCAGCACCCCCACCCTCCAGCAGTGCAGGGCACCTGCCAGCAGGCCCCCATTCATGTCCCACACATGTCCCCGTGCACCCCCACCACCCAGCAGTGCAGGGCATGTGCCAGCAGGCCCCCACTCATGTCCCACATATGTCCCCTTGCACCCCAACCCCCCAGCAGTGCAGGGCTACTGCCAGCAGGCCCCCACTCATGTCCCACTCATGTCCCCCTGCACCCCCACCCCCGGCAGTACAGGGCACCTGCCAGCAGGCCCCCACACATGTCCCCCAGCACCCCCACCCCCAGCAGTGCAGGGCACCTGCCAGCAGGCCCGCATTCATGTCCCCCTGCACCCCCACCCCCCAGCAGTCAGGGGCACCTGCCAGCAGGCCCAAACACATGTCCCCCAGCACCCCCACCCCCCAGCAGTGCAGGGCACCTGCCAGCAGGCCCCCACTCATGTCCCACTCATGTCCCCCTGCACACCCACCCCCCAGCAGTGCACGGAACCTGCCAGCAGGCCCCCATTCATGTCCCCCTGAACCCCCACCCCCCAGCAGTCAGGGGCACCTGTCAACAGGCCCCCACACATGTCCCCCAGCACCCCCATCCCCCAGCAGTGCAGGGCACCTGCCAGCAAGCCCCCACTCATGTCCCACTCATGTCCCCCTGCACCCCCACCCCCAGCAGTGCAGGGCACCTGCCAGCAGGCCCCCACTCATGCCCCCCTGCACCCCCACCCCCCAGCAGCAGTGAAGGGCACCTGCCAGCAGACCCCCACTCATGTCCCCCAGCATCCCCCACCCCCCAGCAGTGAAATGCCGATCTCATGACACAAACCAAAAGTCAACTATGTACATCAACACATGTCCGTCACACACATACACTGGTTGGCATTGCTTGTGTAATCCCACATTTTCACATGCATCAACCCAATGAGCAAATCCCACACATCGAACTAAAAAATTAAAATGTATTATGTACATAAAATCAAAAATGAAATGAAAGCATACCAAAATATGAAACATGAAATGAAAAGCATGTGAAAAAGATGATTGAATGAAAATAACCAATCCAAAAACATTAGAAAGAAAAACAGTCCAAAGTCACCCTCCAACAACGCAAAACCACAAGGAAATGTAAATTTAAAAAAAAGAGAAATCAATCCATAGTCCAACTATTTACAATCCATTGTCCGGAAAAAATAAATCCATTGCTCCATGTCCATGATGCAAAAAAAAATGAAAAATTAATACATGATGAAACTATATACAATCCATTGTCCAAGGATGTAAAGGGTCCATGATCCCAACCAAACAAATGAAACCTACCTAACAAACTACCTAACATTATAACTACATACAAATTTGTGTGGCATTGTCCATTGACCACAAATAAAAGGAAAACAAAAAGGAATCCTAACTCTAAAAACTATTTACAAGGGCAGCAGGCTAGTCCGACGGCTCACTTTTGGATGTCCCGGGCCAGGGCATCATCGAACTCCTGCTCAATGTCCTGGAGGCGGTCCTCTTCCATGGCCCCGAGGGTTCACAGGAACGACGACATGTTCTCCTCCAACTCCCTGCGAGTGGCCTCAAAGCACTCGGCCCACCTTAGGAACCTCTGCATGGAGTTCTCCACCCTGACCATCGTGAGCTGTGCCTCTTCTGCCCACTGACGCTCCGCATCTATAGCATGGCCTAACCGCTGCCACATGGAAGACACTTCCAGTCCTGGGTCCTCCTGCCCTCTGGCCGATGCCTGCCCCTCCGATGTCGAAGGCCCTGAGCCATGATGGCTCCCACCTTGTTGCTGCTGCTGCTGTGCCTCTGCCTGTGCCCTGGCTCTTGCTGCCTGCACATCCTCCTCCGGCTGGGGTGCAGTTGTTGAGGTGGCCACCCCTGCTGGATGTCCGACTCCCGACTGTGGCAGGGATGTGTCCTCCACCAGCCTGGCCGCAGGGTCAGAGGCAGCTCCACAGGGTACCCAGGTGATATATGGGTGGGAAGATGGCATGGAGGACGACTGGGGCATAGGGGGTTCAGTTGAGGAGGGGGTCGGTACAAGGTCCAGAAAACAGAGGAATCCGACCCTGGTGAGCTGTCCCAGTAGGTCAATGCGGTCAACGAGCCAATCGAGAATACGTGCAGTCTCCTCATGAAAAGACTGCAGGTCACCTCACATGGCCCGTTGATGCAACACCACCCCACCCAGGACAGGCTCAACCCGGTCCCGGATAGCCACGTCTGCAGGGAGAGGAAGGCCAGTTGTTGTAAGCGGATCCCCTCCCTGAAAACCAGTCTGGACGTGCGGATCCCCTCCCTGAAAACCAGTCTGGACGTAGGCATTCCTGCTGGTGCAGGATGATGCAGTCACAGGATCGGGGACAGGATTACACACAGGCACCTCCGCGGTGGCCTGTGCTGCCTCCTATCCCTGCCCCTGCACTGCACCACTAGCACCAGCGGAATCCCCACTTCCAGACCCTGTGTCTGTCCCTTGCACGGTCTCCTCCTCCCCCAAACCCCCACCAACCTGGATGACTCTGTGCCCTTTTCCTCCGTCGCACCCTGTGGGGTCTCAGCTGCCCCTTCTGCTGCCGAGGAGTCCAACTCCGACTTCCGCCTCTTGGTCCTTCCCTCTGCAGCTGCGGCCTGGGACGCGGCACCGGACTCCTCACTCCCCAACAAGATGACAACCTGGGAGGGGACCCGGGCCTTGCGTCTCCGGCTGGCGGGACGATCCCTGCCGCTGTGCTCCACAGCACCCTCTGCGCCATCTTCTTCAGTTGACGCTGCAGACAGGGAGAGATAAAACACAGGCATCAGGGCACTGTACAATGGACTGATACACACATGACAGTTGCACATGAGTGGCATTGTTTAACTACAGACACGGCATCACACTCCACGACACACATGTCATTTTAACTCACACACATGAACATTTCAACAGCAATATTGCACCAAGCAGCACCATCCATACACATACAACAACATGAGCAGCCAAAGATGATCCTGACATCACATGAAACACAAGGAGTGCACTAGACATGCACACACGCCACCACACTTATATGCATGTCTACATCTCCTCCAACTGTTGCAGTGATGAGATCGCCATACATGTCACATCTGCCATTCATCCTTCTACATATCAGTGTCACGTGCATCCATGTTGCATCACAGTTGCACACTTGTCAGATACACATACATGCACATGTACACAGTGCAGATACATGCAGCTAGAACCAACATCCATGTGTGACACCACAACCTTGACAACTTACATACACAGTCATTCAAACATGTGTGCTCACACATCTGCATTTGGCCTGCATGCTTACCCACACATACTCCATCCATGTGTCTCACACATGAGAGGACTCGCATGTGTCAGCCTCATGGCCCTGTACATACACATCCATACATGGCCCTACAAAACCACATGTGCAACCTGCACACTACTGGCACACCACCACACGCACAGCTTACAATCAGTATGCGTGTGCACTTACTGCTCCACTCCAGATGGGTCTGCCTGTCAAGGACCTGGACGTGGAGCGCTGGGCATACGTGTTCCAGGACCCTCATTTGGTCTTCCGACAGGTGGCCACGGCGCCCCTTAGCATCCGCTGCCTTCAAGAGGCGCCAGGCCTTGTTGAGGGTCCTGGACCAGAAGTCCTCCCAGCGCTTCTTGACATGTTGTAAGTCGCGGACTGCCACCCCCTCCGCGTTGATGGCAGTCACGATGTCCGTCCAGATCCTGGTCCGTCCTTCCTTGTCGGCGCAAGAAATTCCGAAGAGCGCATCATACTGCCCAGGACTTGCTCCACCAGGAAACCAACTTCGGTGGCAGTGAAGCTGGTGGCCCTCTGCCTCTCTGGCTGGGGGTTGCCAGTGCTGCCAGATGGAGGTGTGCCCGACATGGCAACCCCAGAGGCAGGTGTGGGTGGGTAACTGGGTCCTGGGGCTGGGCTGTGGAGCGATGGTATCCCAGTCGGGAGTCTTTGGTTCCAGCAGAGGTGGTCACAGCAACTGCACCCCTGGGTGATGTGCAGGCAGCAAATGGCAGGGCACATGGACAGCAGGCAGTCAGGCAGCAGCAGATGGCAGGTGGGAGTGTGCTCGGGGCTCTGGGGGCAGTAATTCGGCCTTCTGGGTAGGAGCATGGTCTTCCGTGTGTGTACGCGTGGCCAGCTTGATACGGAGTGATTTGGCACGTGAAAATCTTGCACGTCAGCGTGTAATTCGAGGAAAGGCCCTTAGCGCGTAAGCGCGTCAGCACACGTACGCGATTTCATTGGACCAAAGGCCCTTAGCGCGTAAGCGCATCTGTGATGTGACGCGCGCGGGCGGGGGTGCTGGGGAATATGAGTCGAGGCCTGCTGGCAGGTGCCCCTCACTGCTGGGGGGTGGGGGTGTAGGGGGACATGAGTGAGACATGAGTGGGGGCCTGCTGGCAGGTGCCCCTCACTGCTGGGGGGTGGGGGTGCAGGGGGACATGAGTCGGGGCCTGCTGGCAGGTGTCCCTCACTGCTGGGGGATGGGGGTGCAGGGGGACATGAGTGGGACATGAGTGGGCGCCTGCTGGCAGGTGCCCCTCACTGCTGGGTGGTGGGGATGCTGGGGGACATGTGTCAGGGCCTGCTGGCAGGTGCCTGTCAATTATGGGGGTGGGGGTGCTGGGGGACATGAGTGGGGGCCTGCTGGCAGGTGCCCCTCACTGCTGGGGGGTGGGGGTGCAGGGGGACATGAGTGGGGGCCTGCTGGCAGGTGCCCCCTCACTGCTGGGGGGTGGGGGTGCTGGGGGACATGTGTCGGGGCCTGCTGGCAGGTGCCTGTCAATGGTGGGAGGGTGGGGGTCTGGCGGACATGAGTGGGGGCCTGCTGGCAGGTGCCCCTCACTGCTGGGGAGTGGGGGTTTGGGAGACATGAGTTGGTGAGCATATTGCAACGTGACATGTGGCTTGGCTGGGGGGCATGCCCATGGTGGATGGGCTGCCAGCGGGACATGACCAGGGGTGCAGGATAGTCCCCTGTGGTGTGGCCTGCCTGCAGGGGCCGTGGAGGGGGTAGAGGGGCACCTGGGAAGACCCTCTCTGCTAATTCACGTGTAGGACTCCCCGCGCACCCCCGAAATACGCGTTCCCCGCTCCGACAGCAAAATCGCGTGTGAAACTTCATGCGCAGCCCAGTTATACATGTTCCCTGCTCCAATCGCGTGTGACACTTCCCGCGCACCCCCGAAATACACCTACCCAGGCCAATCGCATGTAAAACTTCCTGCACACCCCTGAAATACACGTACCCAGGCCAATAGCGTGTGAAACTTCCCGCGCACCCCTGAAATACACGTATCCAGCCCAATCGCATGTGAAACTTCCCACGCACCCCTGAAATATACGTACCCAGCCCAATTGCGTGTGAAACTTCCCGCGCCCCCCTGAAATACACGTACCCAGGCCAATTGCGTGTGAAACTTCCCTTGCACCCCTGAAATACACGTTCCCAGGCCAATTGCGTGTGAAGCTTCCCACGCACCCCCGTAATACACGTATCCCACTTGCACAGGCCCTTTTGCGTGTGAAAGTTCCCGCAAACCCCGTAATACACGTACCCTGCTCCAATTGCGTGTGAAACTTCACGCGAACACCAGTTATACACGTACCCCACTCGCACAGGCCCTTTCGCATGTGAAACTTCACGCGAACCCCAGTAATACACGTTCCCCGCTTGCCATTTGCTGTTTGGCAGTCTTGTAAACTGGTCCACGGTTAGCGCAGCCCTTTCTGCTGTATTGGGGATTTTGATGGCTTTTCCTTGCGCGAGGGCGTTCTTGGGGGCGTAACTGGCGCTGCTGCAGGGTCGCTGCGCCATTCTGCGCCGCGGCTGGTTTTGGAGGCTAAAATCCATGAATACGCTGTGCGCGGAAATCGATTTTAGCGCACGCGTCTGGCGCAGACATTGGCACGCGCACACTGTGCGCCAGCCGCGTGCGCCACTTTTGTGCGATTTTCTATGAATTACCCTGTCAATGTAATAATAAATAAGAAGTGGAACCTATATATGTAACACATCAACTGTCCATTTAAATAGCATATGAACTAAAATGGAATATACCAAAACAAAAAAGATATGTCTCCAACATAATT